>NC_048579.1:6387565-6587565 GCF_013265735.2 Oncorhynchus mykiss | reverse complement strand
CGTTAGCTGAGGTTAGGTGGTTGGCTTGCTAGCTAATATTAATTTATGTGTATGAGGTGTGTGTAATGTTAGTAATGTTTTCTCCAGAATGCCATTTCGCATTGCTAGTTATAGCCTAATGTTAGCTACCTAACATTGAACCTATTTGGTTAACTTTAGCTAGCCATGACGATCGGTTTGTATTTCTAGTTAATGCTTGCTGTTAGCTAGCCAGCTGACGTTAGATGGCCGGCTAGCTACAGTAGCTAACGTTACCTGTGTGAACTGTGTGTAGTGATCTTATCTCAGAATGACATTTCACATCTATTGTGTAATAATGCTCAAATATTGGCATCTGGAATTTGTCTTTCAGCATCGATCAGTAGACCACGCCTGACTCTTATCCACCAGTCATACAGTCATCAACAAGTCATCAAAAAGAGAGCTGGCCCAAGCAAGCAAAGGCAGCAGCGCTGTCATCAACTACATTTCTTCACCAACTACAGAATTGGGGAAACACGTGTGGACCTGATAACTGCAGTGGCCAAAATAAGAACAAGTTTGTGCTCTGGTATTGTGCCTGGTGGACCATGCACAAGCTCCAGCACAATCTGGACCTTCACTTCCTGATCACAGGCCACACTAACTTTGCCCCCCATCTGGTGCTTCGGGCCTCATCAAGCAGTGCCTCAGAAGATCACTTTGTCTGAGATTGCTTGTGTTGTGAACAACAGCACTGTGACAGGGGGCGGACATCCCACAGCTGGTTGGACTGGAGGGTAGGGTGGTACGTTGCTGGTGGAAATCTATGGCTGGTAACAACACCTGACTTCGTACTTCAGGTCGCTGACACTTTTCAATGTATGAGTTTATTCTTATCTAAAGTTGGGATGTGAATTGATGTTTTACAGGGTTGTGAAGTCTGATTTGTTTTGTTGTTGTTATTCCCTGTTTTACAGCTTCGACGCTCTGGAGCCTGGTGTTGTCTCCAAGGAGCGTTCACTGTCTGGACCAGGTATCAGTTGCTGCGCGAACGCTGACATTTTTTCCTCCCATAGTTGGTCTGCCTGTAAAAGCACCACATGGACAGGACACGGCTAGACAAACGTATCTTTTTGAGAAGATCAGGGAGTTTTGCGACGAAGAGGCTATGGACACCACATGCCCTGCACCAAAGTCAAGGGCAGGACAGAAACAGGTTCTCCGAATATCGATTCCCTTGTTCATGTGTGGTTTGGACGGACCAGTCATGAACACTATCTGCAGTGCCTCTATTCATATGACTCTCTCCCAACACACATACGTTGCTGCTGCTATTATTTGACATCCTGCTGCTCAGCCACTTTACCCCCTGATTTTAACTATAACTACCTCTATCACTGAAATGGTTATTGATATTGTTCTTGTACCTACTGTATATTTTATATTGACACTTATCTATTTCTGATATTGCTACTATGCATGTAACCATTTGGCTGTACCGTTTACACCTTCTCTAGAGACCCATCCACTTAGCAAGACTTATTACAATATTGATACATGAAATTAATATTGATATGTGTGGTCGTTGTGTCATGATACTCAGGTTGCATGGCCGTAACTTATGCATGGAATACTGTGTGATAAGTGCATGTGCAGCAGTATATAAAGTATGCTGGTGTGGAGATATTTGGACATTGTAGTAAAAATACTTTAAAGTACTACTTTAGTAGTTTTTTGTGGTATGTTTACTATTTATATTTTTTTGCCAAATTTACTTCACTACATTCGTAAAGAAAATAATGTACTTTTTACTCCATACATTTTCCTTGACAGCCAAAAGTACTTGTTACATTTTGACAGGAAAATTGTCCAATTGGCACACTTATCAAGAGAACATCCCTGGTCCATCCCTACTGCCTCTGATCTGGTGAACTCACTAAACAGAGAACATCCCTGGTCATCCCTACTGCCTCTGATCTGGCAGACTCAATAAACAGAGAACATCCATGGTCATCCCTACTGCCTCTGATCTGGTGAACTCACTAAACAGAGAACATCCCTGGCCATCCCTACTGCCTCTGATCTGGAGGACTCACTAAACAGAGAACATCCCTGGTCATCCCTACTACCTCTGATCTGGAGGACTCACTAAACAGAGAACATCCCTGGTCATCCCTACTGCCTCTGATCTGGAGGACTCACTAAACACAGAACATCCCTGGTCATCCCTACTGCTTCTGATCTGGAGGACTCACTAAACAGAGAACATCCCTGGTCATCCATACTGCCTCTGATCTGGCAGACTCACTAAACAGAGAACATCCCTGGTCATCCCTACTGCCTCTGATCTGGAGGACTCACTAAACAGAGAACATCCCTGGTCATCCCTACTGCCTCTGATCTGGAGGACTCACTAAACAGAGAACATCCCTGGTCATCCCTACTACCTCTGATCTGGAGGACTCACTAAACAGAGAACATCCCTGGTCATCCCTACTGCTTCTGATCTGGAGGACTCACTAAACAGAGAACATCCCTGGTCATCCATACTGCCTCTGATCTGGCAGACTCACTAAACAGAGAACATCCCTGGTCATCCCTACTGCCTCTGATCTGGAGGACTCACTAAACAGAGAACATCCCTGGTCATCCCTACTGCCTCTGGTCTGGAGGACTCACTAAACAGAGAACATCCCTGGTCATCCCTACTGCCTCTGATCTGACAGATTCTGTCATGTTCTGTCTTTAGTTTTTTTGTTATGTCTTTGTTTTAGTTTGGTCAGGGTGTGAGTTGGGATGGGTAGTCTATGTTCCTTTTTCTATGTTGTGGTTATGTGGAGGAAGACAATCGTTACAGACTCACTAAACACAAAGGCTTTGTTTGTATTTATGTATTCTGTCTTAGAGTGTTGGAGTGTACCCCTGGCTCGCCATCAATAAAACAATTGTGTCGTCTGGTTTGCTTAATATAAGGAATTTTTCACGGTTTGTATTTTTACTTTTACTTGTGATACTGATTTATATTGTGCCCCTGTCTATCTGTCAAATAATAAAAATAAAAAAAAGTCAATTGTGCCATCTGGTTTAATATAAGGAATTTTAAATGATTTATACTTTTACTCAAGTATGACAATGTAGTACTTCTTCCACCACTGGACGTGACTGGGGGTTAAAGCCTTTCTTTTCACCAATTAATTTAGAGTGTCTGATTGTTTTCAATAAAATAAAATGTCAATAATAAATAACAAATAGTTGTTTAAGTTTCCACTTGACACTGGAGAAATATGTATTCAGTGTTTATGTAATGTAAATGTAATGTAAATTCTTCCCAGTCTGACATCTGATCCAAAAAAGTTGATTCAAGTTTGCCAAAAAGCACCTGGATGATCATCAAGACTCTTGGAAAAAATGTTCTATGAACAGGTGAGTCAAAAGTATAACTTTTGGACGAAATGGATCCCATTGTTCCTGGCGAAAACCCAAACACTGCATTCCAGAGGAAGGACCTCATACCAACGGTCAAGCATGGTGGTGGTAGTGTGATGGTTTTGGGATGCTTTCCTCGAAAAATGTGGTTTCCATAGGAACACAGCTTTTATTTCATATTAACTACAGGTAGTTAAATAGACACACAATAGATGTGATGAAGATGATGATGAAGAAGAAGATAAATACTGGTTGTAATTATTATTCCTCCTGAGGTTGGTTGTTGCTGAACCCAGGCAATTAACCGAACCCAACCCTTTCTCTCGTCCGATTTGGACTATATCCCCGAACTGCTCCTATATTTGCTGGTGCTGCAACCAGGGCTTAATAAAATGTAACCTAAATTCATAGCTAGAGAGGCTCTTCAAACCCCTCTGAGTTCTCCTGGGCTGAGCAGTGTATAAGGATCTGAGATAACAGATGGAGGAGGGTTCAAATCCCAGGTGCAATACCATAGCTCTACTCCATGCCAAAGTACTTCACCCTGCATGGCATGCTTCACTGGGTTATGATCCATCCTATTTTATGAAAGTATACATTTTTCATGGATAAGGAACCATGGTAAGTGAATAATTATGCTAATAATGCTTTCAAGGTGAGATAAGGAGGGAGTGAAACAAAATGAAATCGAATATATGACTGATGGTTTTGGAGACGAGGGCTGCCGTCTTATCGGCTCTTAACCAACCATCCTATTTTGTTTATTTTTTCACATTGTTTGTGACTTGTTTTCTATATTATGCTGCTGCTACCATCTCTTTTGACTGAAAAGAGCTTCTGGACATCAGAATTGCGGTTACTCACCTCAAACTAGAGTCAGATGGGAGGGAGATACTACAGACACCCGACAAGGCCCAGATCCCCGTGATTCGCTGGAGAAGGAAGGCAAAAGATCAGGGTGCCTAGTGAGGATCAGGCGACGAGTGGCTAATCTGTCCTTGCCCTCCGTCTTCCTAGCTAACGTTCAATTGATGGAAAATAAATGGGACAAACTTAAAGCATGTATATCCTACCAACTGTAATATATTATCTGTGATTTTCTGGATTTTTGTTTTAGATTCCGTCTCTCACAGTTGAAATGTACCTATGATAAAAATTACAGACCTCTACATGCTTTGTAAGTAGGAAAACCTACTTAAAACCTACTTAAAATTTAAAGCAACATGGTTTATCTACACCTAGCTTTGCTGGTTTATAAGCACCTAGCTGCGTTAGCTTATCTACACCTAGCTACGTCTGTTTATCTACACCTAGCTATTCTGGTTGATCTACACCTAGCTACGTTGGTTTATCTACAGATACATTGGTTTATCTATAGCTACGTTGGTTTATCTATAGCTGTGTTTGTGTATCTATAGCTACGTTGGTATATCTATACCTATCTACGTTGGTTTATCTATAGCTGCGTTGGTTTATCTATAGCTACATTGTTATATCTAAAGCTACGTTGGTATATCAAAATCTACATTTGTTTATTTACAACTATCTATGTTGATTTACCTACACATAGCTAAGTTGTTTTATCTGCACCTAGCAATTCTGGTTAATCTACACCCATTTATGTTGGTGTATCTACACCAAGCTATGCTGGTCTATCGATACCTAGCTATGTTGGTATATCAAAAGCCACGTTGGTTTATCTACAACTATCTATGTTGGTTTATCTACACCAAGCTACGCTGGTTTATCTACACCTAGCTACGTTGGTTTATCTATAGCTACGTTAGTCGACACTATTTATGTTGGTTTATCTACACCAAGCTACGTCAGTTTATCGACACCTAGCTACAATAGTATATCTGTAGCTATGTTGGTTTATCTACAGCTAGTTATGTTTGTTTATCTACACTTATCTACATCGGTTTATCTACAGCTAGCTACGTTGGTTTATCTACAGCTAGTTATGTTTGTTAATCTACACTTATCTACATTGGTTTATCTACACCTAGCTATGTTGGTTAATTTATAGCTATGTTGGTATATCAAAAGCCACGTTGGTTTATCTACAACTATCTATGTTGGTTTATCTACACAAAGCTACATCGGTTTATCTACACCTAGCTACATTGGTTTATCTATAGCTACGTTGGTCTATCTACACCTAGCTACGTTGGTTTATCTGTAGCTATTCTGGTTTATCTACACCTAGCTACAATAGTATATCTATAGCTACGTTGGTTTATCTACACCTAGCTACGTTGGTTTATCTGTAGCTATTCTGGTTTATCTACACCTAGCAATGTTGGTTTATCTACACCTAGCTACGTTGGTTTATCTGTAGCTATTCTGGTTTATCTACACCTAGCAATGTTGGTTTATCTACACCTAGATACGTTAATTTATCTGTACCTAGCTATGTTGGTTTATCAACAACTAGCTATGTTTTATCTACACCTATCCATGTTGGTTTATGTACACCTAGCTATTCTGGTTTATCTACACCTAGTTACGTTAGTTCATATACACCTAGCTACATTGGTGTATCTGTACCTAGCTATGTTGGTTTAACTATACCTAGCGATGTTGTTTTATCTACAACTAGCTATGTTGGCTTGTCTAAACATAGCTACGTTGGTTTATATACACCTAGCTACGTTGGTTTATCTACACCTGTCTAAGTTGGTTTATTTACACCGAGTCATGTTGCTTTATCTGCACTTAGCTACGTTGGTATTTCAAATGCTACTTTGGTTTATCTGCAAATAGCGACGTTGGTTTATCTACACTTAGCTACGTTGGTATATGAAATGCTATGTTGGTTTATGTACACCTAGCTTTGTTGGTATATCAAATGCTACATTGGTTTATCTACACCTAGCTACGTTAATTTATCTACACCTAGCTACATTGGTTTATCTACACCTAGCTACGTTGGTGTATCAAATGCTATGTTGGTTTATCTTAAGTTCAAAAGGAAATACAGAAAGATCAGGTATAAAAGGGGGAAAAACCCACAGCCACGTAGCACATGAGTTTGAAATACCTTGTTCTTGTCAGTGTCTGTCTGATGCAATAGTGGCGTGTCTTATACGTTTAGAGAGGGTCGTGGGGGTAGACTGGAGAGTTAAACCCTCAAACCTCACATATGGTTGAGCCTAAAGAAGCTTATATATTTATTCCCTCCCTCACTCCCACTCTCATTCCTTCCTTCCTTCCTTCCTTCCTTCCTTCCTTCCTTCCTTCCTTCCTTCCTTCCTTCCTTCCTTCCTTCCTTCCCTCCCTCCCTCCCTCCCTCCCTCCCACTCTCCTTCCCTCCCTCCCTCCCTCCCTCCCACTCTCCTTCCATCATTGTTTCACTCCCACAGTGTCATCTATCTCATTGCTATAATAAGGAGACAGACAACATGTTACACCCACTCCAAATCAAGGATTTACATCCCTCGCATGCAATATTTGGTGTGTTTAAACGCTGGCAGTGGATGTGGCTTTCTGCCTGGTTTAAAGCTTCAGGTCAATTTCAATATAAACCAAGCAAGGGAAACAGAGAAAGAAGCTAAGCTAGTTGTGACAAATATAAACATTTCAAAACCGGAAATAATAATACTTGGACAGCATTTAAGATTATACATTTGAGGAAAGAAATGCGTATTGTTAAGACCTACCCCTGCCATCTTGGCAAGCTCTGTCCAGTCAGCCTGGTTATAGCTGCATATTATTCTGGGGAAAAATGACCTGGAGAAAGACAAATAAAGAAGAACAGAAAAATAATGAAAACTGAGTGATCCATCCATTGCAGCTTAAACAAACAAAAAAAAAGTTTCATTTCAACACAATATAAAACAGATCTGATAGAAGCAGACATTATCCTACCTTTAAAGAGGCACCCGTCATTGTCCTCCAACTCCCTCTCAGTAAAAGTCACAAAATCTATATTTATAATTGTTTAAGGTCAGGAGGAATCCAGTCTGTGTGCCAGCGTTGTTAAAACAATAGAAACACCAGAACGGAAGTCTTTGCAGAAGGATCTGCATGGATTTGGCTTGGTATCTCTCCAGAGATATAAGCCCTCCAGAAAACAGCTTAAATACAGTGCATTCAGAAAGTATTCGGACCTCTTGACTTTTTCCACATCTTGTTACGTTACAGCCTTATTCTAAAATGGATAAACGTGATTGTTCCCCCCTCATCAAACTACACACAATATCTTATAATGGCAAAGCTGAAACAGGTTTTTTGAAATGTTTGCAAATTTATTACAAATGAAGAATAAAGAGTGAAAATATCATATTTACATAACTATTCAGACCCTTTACTCAGTACTTTGTTGAAGAATGTTTGGCTGTGATTATTGCCTCGTGTATCTGACTCGGCCACTTAAGAAAATCCAGAGACTTGTCCCGAAGCCACTCCTGCATTGTCTTGGCTGAGTGCTTAGGGTTGTTGTCCTTTTGGAAAGTGAACATCTGAGACCCAGTCTGAGATCCAGAACGCTCTGGAGCAGGTTTTCATCAAGGAGCTCTCTGTACTTTGCTTGGTTCATATTTCTCTGGATCCTGACTAGTCTCCCAGTCCCTGACTCCATACAACATCCCCACAGCATGATGCTGCCACCACTGTGCTTCACCATAGGGATGGTGCCAGGTTTCCTCCAGATGTGACATTTGGCATTCATACCAAAGAGTTCAATCTTGGTTTCTTCAGATCAGAGAATCTTGTTTCTCATGGTCTAAGAGTCCTTTTGGTGCCTTTTGGCAAACTCCAAGCGAGCTGTGCTGTGCATTTTACTGAGGGGTTGCTTCCGTCTGTCCACTCTACCATAAAGGCCTGATTGGTGAAGTGCTGCAGAGATGGTTGTCCTTCTGGAAGGTTCTTCTATTTCCACAGAGTACCTCTAGAGCTCTGTCAGAGTGACCATCAGGTTCTTGAACACCTCCCTGACAAAGGCCCTCTCCCTGATTGTTCAGTTTGGCCGGGTGGCCAGCTCTATAAAAGTCTTAGGGGAGGTAAATGACTTGATGTCCAGGTGAGTCCCATAATTAAGCGCGGGTACGCGTAATGATTGTGACAGGTGTGCGTAATGATGAGTGGAATGTGGAAAAGGTGTCTGAACACTTTCCTAATGCACTGTAGGCCCCTACCTCTTAATATTGCCTCTCTCCGCAATAAAAAGGAAAGTGACGGATAGGCATGAAGCTGAGGATAGCCCAAGATGGTTCCCACTCACAGAGGGTATGGGCTCCAACCCCCATTGGCTGGGAGGCAGAGGATGTCGTCTGGGAGATGCTATAGGCTACTACCCCAATAAGGCTGGAAGGAAGATGATGACTTCTGCAGAGAAGCTATTGGCTACTAGCCCCGTCCCATTGGCTGGGAGGCAGAGGACGTCTTCTGGAAAGAGGGTATAGACTACTACCCGAATCGGCTGGAAGGAAGATGATGTCTTTTGGAGAGAAGGTATAAGCTATTACCCTCATTGGCTAGGAGGCAGAGGATGTCTTCTGGAGAGAAGGTACATTATTATGTTTCTACAGAAAATATCACAACAGAAAATATCACAACAAAGTTTAATCCACTGCGTGACTAGAACATTACATGTTTTATGTTTTATTTGTATCAACATAAAAAAGTAAACACTGATGTGAAATAGCTATCAATCAAGTATTGTATTCAGACTGAGTTGACCACCAACTTCCTCTCTTCTTGCCATGATATTAACTATTATTAAAGCACGTCATTATACTAAAAATATTATCAAATTTTATTGTGTCACATGCTCCGAATACAACAGGTGTAGACCTGACTGTGAAACGCTTACTTACAGCCTCTAACCAACAATGCTGTTCAATAAATAGAGTTAAGAAAAGTTTAACTACATAAACTAAAGTTTAAAAAAAATCTAAAATCTAAATGTAACACAAGAAAATTACATATCAATAGTGAATGTATATACAGGGGGTACCAGTATCGAGTCAATCTGTGTGGGTACAGTTTAGTTAAGGTCATTTGTAAAGTAACTATGCATAGATAAGGTATGCGAATTGGAGTGGGTTTAGGGTTTCCAACATGATGGTGTTGATGTGAGTCATGACCAGCCTTTCAAAGCACTTCATTGCTTCTGTCGTGAGTGCTATCGGCCGGTAATAATTTAGGCAGGTTACCTTTGCTTCCTTGGGCATAGGGACTATGGTTTTCTGCTTGAAAATTGTAGGTATTACAGACTAGGTCAGGGAGAGGTTGAAAATGTCAGTGAAGACACTTGCCAGTTGGTCCGACCATGCTTTGAGTACACATGCTGGTAATCTGTCTGGCCCTCCGGCTTTGTGAATGTTGTCAGGTTTTAAGGTCTTGCTCACATTGGCTACGGAGAGCGTGATCAAAGACTCGCCGGGGACAGCTGGTGCTCTCATGCATGGTTCAGTATTGCTAGCCTCGAAGTCAGCATGAAAGGCATTTATTTTGTCTGGTAGACTCACGTCACTGGGCAGCTATAGTTTCCCTTTGTAGTCCATAAAGTTTTCAAGCCCTGCCACATCCGATGAGGGTCAAAGCCGGTGTAGTAGTCCTGAATTGAAGCATATTTATATAGCCCTTCGTATATCAGCTGATATCTCGAAGTGCTGTACAGAAACCCAGCCTAAAACCCCAAACAGCAAGCAATGCAGGTGTAGAAGCACGGTGGCTAGGAAAAACTCCCTAGAAAGGCCAAAACCTAGGAAAAAACCTAGAGAGGAACCAGGCTTTGAGGGGTGGTCAGTCCTCTTCTGGCTGTGCCGGGTGGAGATTATAACAGAACATGGCCAAGATGTTCAAATGTTCATAAATGACCAGCATGGTCAAATAATAATAATTACAGTAGTTGTCGAGGGTGCAGTAAGTCAGCACCTCAGGAGTAAATGTCAGTTGGCTTTTCATAGCCGATCATTAAGAGTATCTCTACCACTCCTGCTGTCTCTAGAGAGTTGAAAACAGCAGGTCTGGGACAGGTAGCACGTCTGGTGAACAGGTCAGGATTCCATAGCCGCAGTCAGAACAGTTGAAACTGGAGCAGCAGCACGGCCAGGTAGACTGGGGACAGCAAGGAGTCATCATGGCAGGTAGTCCTGAGGCATGGTCCTAGGGCTCATGTCCTCCGAGAGAGAGAAAGAAAGAGAGAAAGGGAGAATTAGAGAGAGCATACTTAAATTCACACAGGACACCGAATAGAACAGGAGAAGTACTCCAGATATAACTAACTGACCCTAGCCCTCCGACACATAAACTACTGCAGCATAAATACTGGAGGCTGAGACAGGAGGGATCAGGAGACACTGTGGCCCCATCTGATGATACCCCCGGACAGGGCCAAACAGGAAGGATATAACCCCACCCACTTTGCCAAAGCACAGCCCCCACACCACTAGAGGGATATCTTCAACCACCAACTTACCATCCTGAGACAAGGCCGAGTATATCCCACAAAGATCTCTGCCACGGCACAACCCAAGGGGGGCGCCAACCCAGACAGGAAGATCACGTCGGTGACTCAACCCACTCAAGTGTCACACCCCTCCTAGGGACGGCATGATAGAGCACCAGTAAGCCAGTGACTCAGCCCCTGTAAATAGGGTTAGAGGCAGAGAATCCCAGTGGAGAGAGGGGAACCGGCCAGGCAGAGACAGCAAGGGCGGTTCGTTGCTCCAGAGCCTTTCTGTTCACCTTCACACTCCAGGGCCAGACTACACTCAATCTTATGACCCACTGAAGAGATGAGTCTTCAGTAAAGACTTAAAGGTTAAGACCGAGTCTGCGTCTCTCACATGGGTAGGCAGACCATTCCATAAAAATGGAGCTCTATAGAAGAAAGCCCTGCCTCCAGCTGTTTGCTTAGAAATACTAGGGACAATTAGGAGGCCTGAGTCTTGTGACCGTAGCGTACGTGTAGGTATGTATGGCAGGACCAAATCAGAAAGATAGGTAGGAGCAAGCCCATGTAATGCTTTGTAGGTTAGCAGTAAAACCTTGAAATCAGCCCTTGCTTTGACAGGAAGCCAGTGTAGGTAGGCTAGCACTGGAGTAATATGATGCATTTTTGGGGTTCTAATCAGGATTCTTAAAGCCGTATTTAGCACTAATTGAAGTTTATTTAGTGCTTTATCCGGGTATCTGGAAAGTAGAGCATTGCAGTAGTCTAACCTAGAAGTAACAAAAGCATGGATTAATTTTTCTGCATCATTTTTGGACAGAAAGTTTCAGTTTGCAATGTTACGTAGATGGAAAAAAAGCTGTCCTTGAAACAGTCTTGATATGTTCGTCAAAAGAGAGATCAGGGTCCAGAGCAACGCCGAGGTCCTTCACATTTTTATTTCTGTAACGCTCGTCCTCTTTTTCTGACGAGGAGTAAGAGATATCGGACCAATTTGCAGCGTGATAAGTGTCCATTTTAATATGTCAAACTGAACACTACAAAATAACAAAGTGAAAGAACGAAACAAACGAAACTGTTCCGTGTGGTCCTTCCCTTGTCCTCTCCTTCCCTTGTCCTCTCCTTCCCTTGTCCTCTCCTTCCCTTGTCCTCTCCTTCCCTTGTCCTCTCCTTCCCTTGTCCTCTCCTTCCCTTGTCCTCTCCTTCCCTTGTCCTCTCCTTCCCTTGTCCTCTTCTTCCCTTGTCCTCTCCTTCCCTTGTCCTCTCCTTCCCTTGTCCTCTCCTTCCCTTGTCCTCTCCTTCCCTTGTCCTCTCCTTCCCTTGTCCTCTCCTTCCCTCAATCTCTCCACCTCTCCTTCCCTTGTCCTCTCCTTCCCTTGTCCTCTCCTTCCCTTGTCCTCTCCTTCCCTTGTCCTCTCCTTCCCTCAATCTCTCCACCTCTCCTTCCCTTGTCCTCTACTTCCCTTGTTCTCTCCTTCCCTCAATCTCTCCACCTCTCCTTCCCTTGTCCTCTACTTCCCTTGTCCTCTCCCTCCCTCAATCTCTCCACCTCTCCTTCCCTTGTCCTCTCCTTCCCTTGTCCTCTCCTTCCCTCAATCTCTCCACCTCTCCTTCCCTTGTCCTCTCCTTCCCTTGTCCTCTACTTCCCTTGTCCTCTCCTTCCCTCAATCTCTCCACCTCTCCTTCCCTTGTCCTCTACTTCCCTTGTCCTCTCCTTCCCTCAATCTCTCCACCTCTCCTTCCCTTGTCCTCTACTTCCCTTGTCCTCTCATTCCCTCAATCTCTCCACCTCTCCTTCCCTTGTCCTCTACTTCCCTTGTCCTCTCCTTCCCTCAATCTCTCCACCTCTCCTTCCCTTGTCCTCTACTTCCCTTGTCCTCTCCTTCCCTCAATCTCTCCACCTCTCCTTCCCTTGTCCTCTCCTTCCCTTGTCCTCTCCTTCCCTCAATCTCTCCACCTCTCCTTCCCTTGTCCTCTCCTTCCCTCCACCTCTCATTCCGTCAATCTCTCCACCTCTCCTTCCCTTGTCCTCTCCTTCCCTTGTCCTCTCCTTCCCTCAATCTCTCCACCTCTCCTTCCCTTGTCCTCTCCTTCCCTTGTCCTCTCCTTCCCTCAATCTCTCCACCTCTCCTTCCCTTGTCCTCTACTTCCCTTGTCCTCTCCTTCCCTCAATCTCTCCACCTCTCCTTCCCTTGTCCTCTCCTTCCCTTGTCCTCTCCTTCCCTCAATCTCTCCACCTCTCCTTCCCTTGTCCTCTCCTTCCCTTGTCCTCTCCTTCCCTCCACCTCTCATTCCCTCAATCTCTCCACCTCTCCTTCCCTTGTCCTCTCCTTCCCTTGTCCTCTCCTTCCCTCAATCTCTCCACCTCTCCTTCCCTTGTCCTCTCCTTCCCTTGTCCTCTCCTTCCCTCAATCTCTCCACCTCTCCTTCCCTTGTCCTCTCCTTCCCTTGTCCTCTCCTTCCCTCAATCTCTCCACCTCTCCTTCCCTTGTCCTCTCCTTCCCTCCACCTCTCATTCCCTCAATCTCTCCACCTCTCATTCCCTTGTCCTCTCATTCCCTCAATCTCTCCACCTCTCCTTCCCTTGTCCTCTCATTCCCTCAATCTCTCCACCTCTCCTTCCCTTGTCCTCTCCTTCCCTCCACCTCTCATTCCCTCAATCTCTCCACCTCTCATTCCCTTATCCTCTCATTCCCTCAATCTCTCCACCTCTCCTTCCCTTGTCCTCTCCTTCCCTTGTCCTCTCCTTCCCTCAATCTCTCCACCTCTCCTTCCCTTGTCCTCTCCTTCCCTTGTCCTCTCCTTCCCTCAATCTCTCCACCTCTCCTTCCCTTGTCCTCTCCTTCCCTCCACCTCTCATTCCCTCAATCTCTCCACCTCTCATTCCCTTGTCCTCTCCTTCCCTCCACCTCTCATTCCCTCAATCTCTCCACCTCTCCTTCCCTTGTCCTCTCCTTCCTTATCACATTAAAGTTGTAAAAGACAGTAAATATTACTCCTTCCACCAGCAGGGTTAGGAAAATGGCAGCCATTATCACATTACAGTTGTAAAAGACAGTAAATATTACTCCTTCCACCAGCAGGGTTAGGATCCAGGGGAGGGTATTAAATGGAGAGGCTGAACCCCTCCAGCAACAAACATTTGTTGGATATAAATCTCCCTCTAGCCAGGTGTGTGAAGGTTCCCCAAAACGACAGACACACATACAGAGAGAGACAACTCCAGTCCAACTGTGCTTTAATGGAGGTTTAAATAGACCTAGATGATACTGTGCAAATAAAGTGAAAGCTATCCAAGACCCCTTGACATTTACCATAGCCAATATATAGTCGCTGCTTGACATATCAGTCATTTTGGAGCTCTCTGTATACAGGGATCATAGACTTCCACAGGTTATATCGTGAAGGTGAACGACGCGAAGGCTACGCTAGTTTCTCCTCGTGTGGAAACTGTAGTGATGAACCACAAAACACGAAGATATTAAAATGGAGCTAAATTTAACATTTTATTGCTATATCTCTATAGTGTATTTTACCTTGACTCCCTAAACTCTTCCTTTGGACCTAGCATCACAAAGTGAACTCTCTCTCTCTCTCTCTCTCTGGTGGGAATTGCAATCAACCCAGTACCAAAGGTATTTTGTGGTATATCCACTATAATCCTTCTGATGTGTGTGGTGTGTGTGTGTGTGTGTTTGCGTGTGTCTTTGTGTGTGTGTATCATCTTGTTATTGTAATCTTAGCCGTAGAGCCTGGAAGCCCTAAGCTATACGCTACAGAAATGACTTCTACCCCATTACTGCCAACAAAGCTACCGGACATCACCTGGAAACTGTCATCCAGAAGCCCAATCTGCCGATGGCCGAGAGGACCGCCTCCTTCCCTTGTCCTCTCCTTCCCTCCACCTCTCATTCCCTCAATCTCTCCACCTCTCCTTCCCTTGTCCTCTCCTTCCCTCCACCTCTCATTCCCGCAATCTCTCCACCTCTCCTTCCCTTGTCCTCTCCTTCCCTCCACCTCTCATTCCCTCAATCTCTCCACCTCTCCATCCCTTGTCCTCTACTTCCCATTACCTCTCATTCCCTCAATCTCTCCACCTCTCCTTCCCTTGTCCTCTCCTTCCCTCCACCTCTCATTCCCTCAATCTCTCCACCTCTCCTTCCCTTGTCCTCTCCTTCCCTCCACCTCTCATTCCCGCAATCTCTCCACCTCTCATTCCCTTGTCCTCTCCTTCCCTCCACCTCTCATTCCCTCAATCTCTCCACCTCTCCTTCCCTTGTCCTCTCCTTCCCTCCACCTCTCATTCCCTCAATCTCTCCACTTCTCCATCCTTTGTCCTCTACTTCCCTCCATCTCTCATTCCCTCAATCTCTCCACCTCTCATTCCCTTGTCCTCTCCTTCCCTCCACCTCTCATTCCCTCAATCTCTCCACCTCTCCTTCCCTTGTCCTCTCCTTCCCTGCACCTCTCATTCCCTCAATCTCTCCACCTCTCCTTCCCTTGTCCTCTCCTTCCCTCCACCTCTCATTCCCTCAATCTCTCCACCTCTCCTTCCCTTGTCCTCTCTTTCCCTCCACCTCTCATTCCCTCAATCTCTCCACCTCTCCTTCCCTTGTCCTCTCCTTCCCTCCACCTCTCATTCCCTCAATCTCTCCACCTCTCCTTCCCTTGTCCTCTCCTTCCCTCCACCTCTCATTCCCTCAATCTCTCCACCTCTCCTTCCCTTGTCCTCTCCTTCCCTCCACCTCTCATTCCCTCAATCTCTCCACCTCTCCTTCCCTCCACCTCTCATTCCCTCAATCTCTCCAACTCTCCTTCCCTTGTCCTCTCCTTCCCTCCACCTCTCATACCCTCAATCTCTCCACCTCTCCTTCCCTTATCCTCTCCTTCCCTCCACCTCTCATTCCCTCAATCTCTCCACCTCTCCTTCCCTTGTCCTCTCCTTCCCTCCACCTCTCATTCCCTCAATCTCTCCACCTCTCCTTCCCTTGTCCTCTCCTTCCCTCCACCTCTCATTCCCTCAATCTCTCCACCTCTCCTTCCCTTGTCCTCTCCTTCCCTCCACCTCTCATTCCCTCAATCTCTCCACCTCTCCTTCCCTTGTCCTCTCCTTCCCTCCACCTCTCATTCCCTCAATCTCTCCACCTCTCCTTCCCTTGTCCTCTCCTTCCCTCCACCTCTCATTCCCTCAATCTCTCCACCTCTCCTTCCCTTGTCCTCTCCTTCCCTCCACCTCTCATTCCCTCAATCTCTCCACCTCTCCTTCCCTTGTCCTCTCCTTCCCTCCAACTCTCCTTCCCACCACGTCTCCACCTCTCCTTCTCTCCACCGCTCCACCCCTCCACTTGTTCATCTCTCTTTCCCTACATCCCTCCACCCCTCCACCTCTCCTTCCCTACATCTTTCCTTCCCTCAACCTCTCCACCCTCCACTTGTTCATCTCTCTTTCCCTACATCCCTCCACATGTCCAAATCTCCTTCCCTCCTTCACCAAATGTCTTCTTCCAAATGTCTTCTTCCCTCTCCACCCATCAACCCTCCACCTCAACCTTACCTCCACCTCTCCACCTCCCTTTCCCTCCATCTCCCCACCCCACAACCTCTCCATCCCTCCACCTCTCCGTCCCACAACCTCTCCATCCCTCCACCTCTCCTTCTCTCCACCTCTCCTTCTCTCCACCTCTCCACCTTTCCAGCTCTCCGCCTCTCCACCTCTCCAACTCTCCTTCTCTCCACCTCTCCACCTCTCCACCCCTCTCCTTTCCTCCACCTCTCCTTCTCTCCACTTCTCCTTCCCTCCACCTCTCCTTCCCGCCACCCCTCCTTCCCTCCTTCTCTCCACCTCTCCTTCTCTCCACCTCTCCTTCCCTCCACCCTTCCTTCTCTCAAACTCTCCAACTCTCCTTCCCTCCACTCTCCTTCCCTCCACCTCTCCACCTCTCCACCCCTCTCCTTTCCTCCACCTCTCCTTCTCTCCACCTCTCCTTCCCTCCACCTCTCCTTCCCTCCACCCCTCCTTCCCTCCTTTCCTCCACCTCTCCTTCTCTCCACCTCTCCTTCCCTCCACCTCTCCTTCCCTCCTTCCATCCACCTCTCCTTCTCTCCACCTCTCCCTCCCTCCACCTCTCCTTCCCACCACCTCTCCACCTCTCCTTCTCTCCACCTCTCCTTCCCTCCACCTCTCCTTCCCTCCACCTCTCCTTCCCACCACCTCTCCACCTCTCCTTCTCTCCACCTCTCCTCCCCTCCACCCCTCCTTCTCTCCAAATCTCCACCACTCCTTCCCACCTCCTCTCCACCTCTCCTTCCCACAACCTCTCCATCCCTCCACCTCTCCGTCCCACAACCTCTCCATCCCTCCACCTCTCCTTCCCTCCATCTCTCCGTCCCACAACCTCTCCATCCCTCCACCTCTCCTTCCCTCCACCTCTCCTTCTCTCCACCTCTCCACCTTTCCAGCGCTCCACCTCTCCACCTTTCCTTCCCTCCAACTCTCCTTCCCTCCACCTCTCCTTCCCTCCACCTCTCCTTCTCGCCACCTCTCCACCCCTCTCCTTCCCTCCACCTCTCCTTCCCTCCACCTCTCTTTCTCTCCACCTCTCCTTCCCTCCACCTCTCCTTCCCACCACCTCTCCACCTCTCCTTCTCTCCACCTCTCCTCCCCTCCACCCCTCCTTCTCTCCAACTCTCCACCTCTCCTTCCCTCCAACTCTCCTTCCCACCACGTCTCCACCTCTCCTTCTCTCCACCTCTCCTTCCCTCCACCTCTCATTCCCTCAACCTCTCCACCCCTCCACTTGTTCATCTCTCTTTCCCTACATCACCAAATGTCTTCTTCCAAATGTCTTCTTCCCTCTCCACCCATCAACCCTCCACCTCCCCTTACCTCCACCTCTCCACCCCTCTCCTTCCCTCCACCTCTTCTTCCCTCCACCTCTCCTTCCCTCCACCCCTCCTTCTCTCCAACTCTCCACCTCTCCTTCCCTCCAACTCTCCTTCTCTCCACGTCTCCACCTCTCCACCCCTCTCCTTTCCTCCACCTCTCCTTCCCTCCACCTCTCCTTCCCTCCACCCCTCCTTCCCTCCTTTCCTCCACCTCTCCTTTCCTCCACCTCTCCTTCTCTCCACCTCTCCTTCCCTCCACCTCTCCTTCCCTCCACCTCTCCTTCCCTCCTTCTCTCCACCTCTCCTTCTCACCACCTCTCCACCTCTCCTTCCCTCCACCCCTCCACCCCTCCACCTCTCCTTCCCTCCACCCCTCCTTCCATCCTTCTCTCCACCTCTCCTTCTCTCCACCTCTCGTTCCCTCCACCCCTCCTTCTCTCCAACTCTCCACCTCTCCTTCCCTCCAACTCTCCTTCTCTCCACCTCTCCACCTCTCCACCCCACTCCTTTCCTCCACCTCTCCTTCTCTCCACCTCTCCTTCCCTCCACCTCTCCTTCCCTCCACCCCTCCTTCCATCATTCTCTCCACCTCTCCTTCTCTCCACCTCTCGTTCCCTCCACCCCTCCTTCTCTCCAACTCTCCACCTCTCCTTCCCTCCAACTCTCCTTCTCTCCACCTCTCCACCTCTCCACCCCTCTCCTTTCCTCCACCTCTCCTTCTCTCCACATCTCCTTCTCTCCACCTCTCCTTCCCTCCTTCCCTCCACCTCTCCTTCTCTCCACCTCTCCTTCCCTCCACCTCTCCTATCCTCCTTCCCTCCACCTCTCCTTCTCTCCACCTCTCCTTCCCTCCACCTCTCCTTCCCACCACCTCTCCACCTCTCCTTCTCTCCACCTCTCCTTCCCTCCACCTCTCCTTCCCACCACCTCTCCACCTCTCCTCCCCTCCACCCCTCCTTCTCTCCAACTCTCCACCTCTCCTTCCCACCACCTCTCCACCTCTCCTTCCCACCACCTCTCCTTCTCTCCACCTCTCCTTCCCTTCACCTCTCCAACTCTTCTTCCCTCCTTCTCTCCACCTCTCCTTCCCTTCACCTCTCCTTCTCACCACCTCTCCATCTCTCCTTCCCTCCACCCTCCACCCCTCCACCTCTCCTTCCCTCCACCTCTCCTTCCCTCCTTCCCCCCACCTCTCCTTCTCTACACCTCTCCTTCCCTCCATCTCTCCTTCCCTCCTTCCCTCCACCTCTCCTTCCCTCCACCTCTCCTTCCCTCCACCTCTCCTTCCCACCACCTCTCCTTCTCTCCACCTCTCCTTCTCTCCACCTCTCCTTCCCTCCACCTCTCCTTCCCACCACCTCTCCACCTCTCCTTCTCTCCACCTCTCCTCCTCTCCACCCCTCCTTCTCTCCAACTCTCCACCTCTCCTTCCCACCACCTCTCCACCTCTCCTTCCCACCACCTCTCCTTCTCTCCACCTCTCCTTCCCTCCAACTCTCCACCGCTCCTTCCCACCACCTCTCCATCTCTCCTTCCCTCCACCCCTCCACCCCTCCACCTCTCCTTCCCACCATCTCTCCTTCCCTCCACCTCTCCACCCCTCCACCTCTCCTTCCCTCCACCTCTCCACCCCTCCATCTCTCCTTCCCTCCACCTTTCCTTCCCTCCACCTCTCCACCCCTCCATCTCTCCTTCCCTCCACCTCTCCACCCCTGCATCTCTCCTTAACTCCACTCCATTAGCACCACTAGGGATAATGAGAAGACATTTGGCTCTTGGCGGAATGCACCATGATCAGGGTGCACTGTGCTTTTGTCAGACAAAAAGCCTCGTCCTGTGTGTGCTGCATGGGTCAGACTGGATGAGCAGACTGATACTCTGGCAGAATGTATGTGCGTGTGTGTGTGTGTGTGTGTGTGTGTGTGTGTGTCTGTGTGTCTTTCTGTGTGTGTGTGTCTGTCTGTCTATCTGTGTGTGTCAGGGTGTGTGTGTGTCAGTGTGTGTGTCGGTGTGTGTGTCAGTATGTGTCAGGGTGTGTGTCGGTGTGTGTGTGTGTGTCAGTGTGTGTGTCGGTGTGTGTGTCAGTGTGTGTCAGTGTGTGTCGGTGTGTGTGTCAGTGTGTATCGGTGTGTGTGTGTGTGTGTCAGTGTGTGTGTCGGTGTGTGTGTCAGTGTGTGTCAGTGTGTATCGGTGTGTGTGTGTGTGTGTGTGTCATTGTGTATCGGTGTGTGTGTCAGTGTGTGTCAGTGTGTATCGGTGTGTGTGTGTGTGTCAGTGTGTGTGTCGGTGTGTGTCAGTGTGTGTCGGTGTGTGCTTGTCAGTGTGTGTGTCGGTGTGTGTTTGTCAGTGTGTGTGTGTGTGTGTTTGTGTCAGTGTGTGTGTCGGTGTGTATCGGTGTGTGTGTGTGTGTGTGTCAGTGTGTGTCAGTGTGAGTGTGTGTGTGGGTGTGTTCTAGAGGAGGGCACAGTGATCCTGGTGTTCCCCTGTGAGTGTGTGTGTCGGTGTGTTCTAGAGGAGGGCACAGTGACCCTGGTGTTCCCCTCTCCTTCAACAAAACCATCCATGACAATAATCCTTCAGTCCATGGATCTCCAACATTGATTGTTTCACAGTGGAGATACGGTTCTTCTGTTGTCGTCACCCACAATGCACCTGGTTGGTCATCAATCAACAAGATCATTGAAACAAATCATGCTTTTTTTTTCCTTCATAATATACACTATTTCAAAATGTCCAAACTCTATTCATGTCACGTCCTTAGTTCCTCTTTTTTTTGTCTCTATTTTAGTTTGGTCAGGGCGTGAGTTGAGGTGGGCATTCTATGTTTTGTTCTGTGTGTTATATTTCTAGTTGTTTGGCCTGGTATGGTTCCCGATCAGAGGCAGCTGTCAATCGTTGTCGCTGATTGAGAACCATACTTAGGCAGCCTGTTTTCCCACTATGGGTTGTGGGTTGTTGTTTTCTGTTTTGCACCTGAACGGAGCTGTTTCGGTTGTTCTTTTGTTGCTTGTGTGATAGTGTTCAGTTTTACCTTTAAAATGATGAACACTTACCACCTTGGTCCTCACCTTCTTCCACCAACGGCCGTTACTATTCACAGCAGTATTCAGTTGGTAAGAGACAAGACATTTAGTAAATACTAGGAATAGATTGTCCACCATCTATGTGTTATCCAGACAGAAAAGAGAAATAAGCAAAATAACATTTAGATTCAGAGCAATAAAGAAATGGAATCATTTATCTGATGAAACCAGAAACATTTCAATATATAAATTCAAACGATACTTTAAAAGCATTTAAAAATAATACAGGAAAGTTATGCTGGACTATGACAGATGAAGAATCAATCTATCTTTATAGACTGTTAAGAGTTTTTATCTAGTCAATATGTCAGTGTATTATGTCTGTTTGTAACAGTGTGTTTTATGTGAAAATGTGTTTGTATTATAAAATGTATTTTATTGTTTAAGGACTCTTGGAAGATCAGTCCAAATGAGGACTAAGAAAGATCCTAATCAAATCAATCCTTCACTCCATCTCTCCCTCCACCTCTCCTTCCCTCCACCTCTCCTTCCCTCCACCTCTCCTTCCCACCACCTCTCCACCTCTCCTTCTCTCCACCTCTCCTCCCCTCCACCCTCCTTCTCTCCAACTCTCCACCTCTCCTTCCCACCACCTCTCCACCTCTCCTTCCCACCACCTCTCCTTCTCTCCACCTCTCCTTCCCTTCACCTCTCCAACTCTTCTTCCCTCCTTCTCTCCACCTCTCCTTCCCTCCACCTCTCCTTCCCACCACCTCTCCATCTCTCCTTCCCTCCACCCCTCCACATCTCCACCTCTCCCTCCCTCCACCTCTCCTTCTCTCCATCTCCCCACCCCTCCACATCTCCACCTCTCCCTCCCTCCACCTCTCCTTCTGTTCATCTCTCCACCCCTCCACCTCTCCTTCCCTCCACCTCTCCTTCCCTCCACCTCTCCCTCCACATCTCCACCTCTCCTCCTGTCCACCTCTCCTTCTCTCCATCTCCCCACCTCTCCACATCTCTACATTTCCCTCCCACCTCTCCTTCCCTCCACCTCTCCTTCCCTCCACCTCTCCTTCTCACCACCTCTCCTTCCCTCCACCTCTCCTTCTCACCACCTCTCCTTCCCTCCACCTCTCCTTCCCTCCACCTCTCCTTCCCTCCACCTCTCCTTCCCTCCACCTCTCCATCTCTCCACCTTCCTTCTCTCACCTCTCATTCCCGCCACCTCTTCATCTCTTCACCTTCCTTCTCTCCACCTCTCCTTCCCTCCATCTCTCCTTCCCTACACCTCTCTTTCCCTCCACCTCTCCTTCCCTCCATCTCTCCCTCCTCCTCTCCACCTATCTCTCCACCTCTCCTTCCCTCCACGTCTCCACCCTCCACCTTTCCTTACCTACACCTCTCCACCCTCCACCTCTCCTTCCCTCCACCTCTCCTTCCCTCCACCTCTCCTTCCCTCCACCTCTCCTTCCTCCTCCACCCCTCCACCTCTCCTTCCCTCCACCTCTCCCTCCACCTCTCCCTCCTCCTCTCCACCTCTCTCCACCTCTCCTTCCCTCCCCCTCTCCTTCCCTCCACCTCTCCACCCCTCCACCTTCCTTCTCTTCACCTCTCCATCTATCTCTCCACCTCTCCTTCCCTCCATCTCTCCCTCCTCCTCTCCACCTATCTCTCCACCTCTCCTTCCCTGGTAGGTTGGGACATAAATAACAATAATGACAGATAATTTGTTGTTTGGTGAAATCATTGAAGACGTTATAATGAAAATGTTGTAACTTTATTAAGAGCTTTCACAATGTATTTGTCAGAGTTACATCTGAATGTTGTAAAGCTTATATGATTAAATATGAAACAATTTGTTAGAAGATTAAATGTGATTTTAGCCTTCTAAATTAGATAATTGTTTTTCATGTAAAGTTTTACCCAATCAGTAACCACGCCCACATGAGCACCGACATTATGCCAAAAAAGGATGGAACACCCCTTTTTCCAAAATTTACATTAGACCTGAAAACGTGGAGTGGTGGTTACACGTTGAAATTATTGCGATTTAAACACAGACCAAAACATGCCTCTCTGCAAAGCAACCCGTGCCCTAATTTTGTCTACCTTGTTATCTAGATACTGGACATTAACGAGTAATATACTTGGAAGCGGTGAGTGGGGTTCGCGCCTCTGAAGTCTGACCAGAAGACCGCTCCGTCTGCCTCTTCTCCGGCAGCATGGTTTTGGGTCATTCTCTTGAATCAGTTCAAATGCCCTGGGTGGTTTGGACAGGATCCACTTCGGGAAAGTCATTATCCTGGTTGTAAGTTGACGTTGCTCTGATATCCAATTGTTCTTCCCGGATGTATGTAATAACTCTTAATATTTTCTGGGCTGACAATGTAAGAAACAATACATAAAAAAAATGAAATACTGCAAAGTCCTAAGGACTAGAAGCGTGGCGGCCCTGTCGCCATCATCCAGCTAGCATTCTATAACAAATAATTGTTTTTCAAATCATTCTACAATAAATCATTATTCTATAACAAAGCATTATTTTTCAAATCATTCTACAAAAAAATCATCATTCTATAACAAATAATTATTTTTCAAATCATTCTACAATAAATTATCATTCTATAACATATCATTCTATAACAAATAATTATTTAACATTTCATTCTATAACATATATTTCTATAATAATTCATTATATAATACATAATTCCATAACATATTCTATGGGATTTGATTGATGGTCCTCTGATGGCCCTCTGATGGCCCTCTGATATTATCTGTCAGTTTGGTCATTGTTAATATCTTTCACTAGTCACTCCTTCTCTGCTATTATCTTTCCTTGCTCAGTCACTCCTTCTCTGCTATTTCCCTCCCTTGCTTAGTCACTCCTCTGCTATTTCCCTCCCTCGCTCAGCCACTCCTCTGCTATTTCCCCCCCTCGCTCAGTCACTCCTTCTCGCTATTACCTTCCCTCACTCAGCCACTCCTCTGCTATTTCCCTCCCTCGCTCAGCCACTCCTCTGCTATTTCCCTCCCTCGCTCAGTCACTCCTTCTCTGCTATTACCTTCCCTCACTCAGCCACTCCTCTGCTATTTCCCTCCCTCGCTCAGTCACTCCTTCTCTGCTATTTCCCTCCCTCAATCGTCCCCTTATAGTCCCGCTAAAAAGGCTAAAGCACACAGACTGCTTCTGCTACTGCTACAAATCTAACACATCTTACATTAATATCAACCATAACTCATATCTATGTAACCATTAACTATGATGTCACGGTAGTATTGAGTTTCCCCATAGACGTTGATATGATGTGATTGACTTACATATCAAGTTCATTCTTGAGGAGAACATCTCCCCATTTCCCTTCCAACTCTACACCGTAAAATCTTTCCTGTTGTTTTCACAGTAACCTACAGGCAGCCAGTTGCCTGTAGATTACTGTCAAAAAATGTTTTACAGTATATTACCGTACTGTATTTCACATTATCCAATACTGCTACTGTAGTCTTTTCACTGTTTTATTTACCATAACCTATAGGCAATTGGCTGCCTGTAAGTTACTGTAAAAATAACAGTACAGCGCTAGCCCCTGGACATCTTTACCCACCCATCACTGCTCAGGCAGCATTTATTTAATTAATCACGCGTTCATCATTCAAATCTTTAGAAATTTAGCAGTGCAACAAATTAATTAATTAATTAAATTCATTGAGTTGAGATGGGGTTTGTATTTTACAGTATTTTACCATTAATTGCATGGGATTGCTGCAAGCAGGTTGGTTACCAGGTAATGTGTTGTAACATTACAGCATTTTCAATGAATATCAGTTTGGAAGGCTTTGTTTAAGGCCTCTAGAATTGCAAGTGATATAAAATAAAACACGTTGGAGTTGTATTTCACGTGTACTTCTAGAGGGCTTTAATTAACAATAGATTTATCTTTGGTGTTTTATTTGTATCATGTGTATTTCTAGAGGCCTTAACAACAAAGGCTTCCAAAACTGGCAGTGACAACATGTCAAAACAGATCAAAGGACATCGCAAAAACTCAACCATTTAAGGGTTTAAGACGTGGTGCCATTCCTTCTCCTTTACACATTTAGTTGTTGGGGGCGCTATTTACCAGATATCAGTGAAATTGGTACAGAACTCTCAGAACAGGTGGCATAATTGTAGCCTCGTACAAGACATGCTTCAAAATCTGTCTATGAAACAGAAACAGCAATACCATGCAACCACAAGTGGTCAAAAGGTTTTTTGGCGTTCTACAAGTTCCCACTTAGCTCTGCAGGTTTGGGATCTTAATTGGATTACTCAGCAGCATTTACATAAAGTCACAGAAAACCCGCACTAACACACAGTATATTAACAGCATTGCTCTTTTCCTGTATCCCTAATTGTGACCAGCCTAATCAGGTAGGTAAGATAGCCACGGCAGGTAGGGCTGCTGAAAGGTTGCTGGTCCGAATCCCCGAAGCTGACAAGGTTTAAAAAAATCTGTCAATGTGCCCCTGAGCAAGGCACTTAACCCTAGTCGCTCTGGATAAGAGCTAAATGACTAAAATGTAAAACCACCAAGCAAACAAACATTACATCGGCGGACCAAACGTGAAACGGACTAAAGTGTTAGAATCCTAAAACTGCAGGATTATTTTACTGCGACATCTGTGTGACACTGTCAGTCAGTCACATGTCATCCATCAATATTATATGATCTCAGAGATTACAAGTTATATGTTTTTTGAATGCTTGTAAACGTGTTTATATTTTCCCTTGGTCTGGTTTTTACATTTGGACAGGCGATCATTAACACTGTCCCGCCCACCAGTTGTCTCACTGTACAGAGAGTTATAGTCTGGCTTCAACACACTTCATGGCATCAGCAATGTAAATCCAGCTAACTCAAACGGCTGTTGGTCCAGGGATAATGAAGAGCACACACCACATCGACCTTTCTTCCATCTGCTAACATGTGTCCTGCGTGATCAGTAATAATTGCTTCAATATATTGCACAAGTTGTTTCACATTAAAATTAAAATAAATCAATTTGAACGTAGGTGATTTTGACGGGAATAATTGGAGAACCATGGCTGTCAAACAGTCAGTGAGATCTAAGAGGTGGTAACTAACTGCTTGCTAATTACACAGTAAATTGTCTAGTTAAGAAGACGGTTATTAGGGTCAGCTTGCACAGCAGTCTTGTAGAAGGAAGCTTTTTTTTAGTTTTGTGTGAGTTTAGATGTGTGTCTGTGTGTGTGTGTGTGTGTGTGTGTGTGTGTGAGTGTGTGAGAGAGAGAGAGAGAGAGAGAGAGAGAGAGAGTGCAAGAGAGAGAGACAGTGAGAGTGGGTGGGGGAGGGATAGAGAGAAAGTGAGAGACAGAGAGACAGAAAGAGAGAGAGAGAGAGAGAGAGAGAGAGAGAGAGAAAGTGAGATTGAGTGAGTGAGTGAGTGAGTGCAAGAGAGAGTGAGTGAGAGAGAGAGAGAAGGTCCACATTCTTTACAGTAAGCATCATTCATAGCCTGTCGTCAGTAGTCAACATCTTGCAGCTGAACCTCTTCTGAAGCTTAGATGTGAACAATAATGAGTAGAGCTGGAGACATTAGCTCCCTCCCTCCCTCCCTCCCTCCCTCCCTCCCTCCCTCCCTCCCTCCCTCCCTCCCTCCCACCCTCTCTCTCCACCCTCCCTCCCTCCCTCCCTCCCTCCCTCCCTCTCCACCTCCCTCCCACCCTCTCTCTCCACCCTCCCTCCCTCCCTCTCCACCCTCCCTCCCTCCCTCCCTCTCCTCACTCCCTCCCTCCCGCTCCACCTCCCTCCCTCCCTCTCCACCCTCCCTCCCTCTCCTCCCTCCCTCCCTCTCCACCCTCCCTCTCCACCCTCCCTCCCTCCCTCTCCACCTCCCTCCCTCTCCTCCCACCCTCCCTCTCCACCCTCCCTCCCTGCCTTAGGACCTGTCTATTTGACTACCGATCTGAAAATCGATGATGTGGAATAGAAAATAGCAAAACAGTACAACGGATCTGGCATTGCAATGCACTGTACAGCCACACTCCAGCAGTTTGTATTTATTTAACAAGCTAATGATACAGGAAGTAGAATTGGTATACTTCCTGAATGAGAGCAGAGGGAGAAAGAAAACAGATGAGCTAAATACTAAAGCCTAATTAGCTGCGTTTGCATGTTTACCGTTTCTAAAATGTCTAATTTAATTGGGCTATCAAAGGAAGGATGACTACCTCATCCTCATGAGAGATCAGCTTTGTCTCCTAATTTGATCAAACTCATCCTTCTTTCGAGAGCCTTCAACTCCAGAGCCGTCAATTCAGCTGTGTCACTTGGCCTGATACCACGAATCAGTACATATCTTTGGCATCTTGTTTTTTTGGGGAAAAGCGGGCATTTTCCCAGCTATTACTTGTCCCTTCACTTCTTAGTCGTCAGTGTCATCCTGATATGCAGTAAATTACAAGAAAACATTCACCAATTATTCCAGTATAATTGGCCTTCACGCGCTTCTCCTTCGATTCGAGTCGAGGCCTGTGGAACTGTTTGTGTGTGCGTGCGTGTGTCAAAGTCAGGGCATAGGAATGTGTGTTAACAGTGTTAATTTCACCATGGATATGAACATTATTAAAAAGAAAACTGTTTGTTTCTACGCCAAACGGTTTTGTTATATTTCAGTCTTCTGTCATGTATGCAAAGAGCAATATTGGGATGTATCCTCAAAATGGAAAACATTTCAACTCTGTATCTGACATGGTTCAGGTGTCTTCTTTTGAATCCCAAAACCTTTTGTGTGAGGTGTATACTTTTGGTGGGTCTGGACAGGGGTGACGTTGTGGTGGGTCTGGACAGGGCTGACGTTGTGGTGGGTCTGGACAGGGCTGATGTTGTGGTGGTTCTGGACAAGAGTGATGTTGTGGTGGGTCTGGACAGGGGTGATGTTGTGGTGGGTCTGGACAGGGCTGATGTTGTGGTGGTTCTGGACAGGGATGATGTTGTGGTGGGTCTGGACAGGGATGATGTTGTAGTGGGTCTGGACAAGGGTGACGTTGTGGTGGGTCTGGACAGGGCTGACGTTGTGGTGGGTCTGGACAGGGCTGATGTTGTGGTGGTTCTGGACAAGAGTGATGTTGTGGTGGGTCTGGACAGGGGTGATGTTGTGGTGGGTCTGGACAGGGCTGATGTTGTGGTGGTTCTGGACAGGGATGATGTTGTGGTGGGTCTGGACAGGGATGATGTTGTAGTGGGTCTGGACAGGGGTGATGTTGTGGTGGGTCTGGACAAGGGTGATGTTGTGTTGGGTCTGGACAAGGGTGATGTTGTGGTGGGTCTGGACAAGGGTGATGTTGTGGTGGGTCTGGACAGGGCTGATGTTGTGGTGGTTCTGGACAAGGGTGATGTTGTGGTGGGTCTGGACAGGGGTGATGTTGTGGTGGGTCTGGACAGGGCTGATGTTGTGGTGGTTCTGGACAGGGATGATGTTGTGGTGGGTCTGGACAAGGGTGATGTTGTGGTGGGTCTGGACAGGGGTGATGTTGTGGTGGTTCTGTACAAGGGTGATGTTGTGGTGGGTCTGGACAGGGGTGATGTTGTGGTGGGTCTGGACAGGGCTGATGTTGTGGTGGGTCTGGACAGGGCTGACGTTGTGGTGGTTCTGTACAAGGGTGATGTTGTGGTGGGTCTGGACAGGGCTGATGTTGTGGTGGTTCTGTACAAGGGTGATGTTGTGGTGGGTCTGGACAGGGGTGATGTTGTGGTGGGTCTGGACAAGGCTGATATTGTGGTGGGTCTGGACAGGGATGATGTTGTGGTGGGTCTGGACAGGGCTGATGTTGTGGTGGGTCTGGACAAGGCTGATATTGTGGTGGGTCTGGACAGGGATGATGTTGTGGTGGGTCTGGACAGGGCTGATGTTGTGGTGGGTCTGGACAAGGCTGATATTGTGGTGGGTCTGGACAGGGATGATGTTGTGGTGGGTCTGGACAAGGCTGATATTGTGGTGGGTCTGGACAGGGATGATGTTGTGGTGGGTCTGGACAGGGATGATGTTGTGGTGGGTCTGGACAGTGCTGATGTTGTGGTGGGTCTGGACAGGGCTGATGTTGTGGTGGGTCTGGACAGGGCTGATGTTGTGGTGGTTCTGGACAGAGCTGATGTTGTGGTGGTTCTGTACAAGGGTGATGTTGTGGTGGGTCTGGACAGGGCTGATATTGTGGTGGGTCTGGACAGGGCTGATATTGTGGTGGGTCTGGACAGGGCTGATGTTGTGGTGGGTCTGGACAGGGCTGATGTTGTGGTGGGTCTGGACAAGGGTGATGTTGTGGTGGGTCTGGACAGGGGTGATGTTGTGGTGGGTCTGGACAAGGGTGATGTTGTGGTGGGTCTGGACAGGGATGACGTTGTGGTGGGTCTGGACAGGGCTGATGTTGTGGTGGGTCTGGACAGGGCTGATGTTGTGGTGGTTCTGTACAAGGGTGATGTTGTGTTGGGTCTGTACAAGGGTGATGTTGTGGTGGGTCTGGACAGGGGTGATGTTGTGGTGGGTCTGGACAAGGGTGATGTTGTGGTGGGTCTGGACAGGGATGACGTTGTGGTGGGTCTGGACAGGGCTGATGTTGTGGTGGGTCTGGACAGGGCTGATGTTGTGGTGGTTCTGTACAAGGGTGATGTTGTGGTGGGTCTGGACAGGGGTGATGTTGTGGTGGGCCTGGACAAGGGTGATGTTGTGGTGGGTCTGGACAGGGCTGATGTTGTGGTGGGTCTGTACAAGGGTGATGTTGTGGTGGGTCTGGACAGGGCTGATGTTGTGGTGGGTCTGGACAGGGATGATGTTGTGGTGGGTCTGGACAGGGCTGATGTTGTGGTGGGTCTGGAGAGGGATGATGTTGTGGTGGGTCTGGACAGTGCTGATGTTGTGGTGGGTCTGGAGAGGGATGATGTTGTGGTAGGTCAGGAAAGGGATGATAATTTGGATGTTTGTGCCTGTATGTTGTTGCTTGTATGTGTATGTCTTGTATTGTTCAAAAAAAAAATAAATAAAATACAACTAAGAACAAACACACAAAGCATAGTTCCGTTGATCTAAACTCTTGATTGTTGGGAGGAAGTAGATTACGTTTGTTGGAAGCATCCATCCTCCACAAAGTCCACAGTTACGTGAAACGTAAAGCAAAAGTAGAGGAAACCTGCAAGTTGTGTTTCCTCTTGCAGGACAATAAAACATCATCGCTATCACCTGAACCTGTGACGTGTTGCCTCTACATCCTGTTAGCATTGATGTACCGTGGTACAGCGGTTCAGCCCGAAGACAGGATGTGACGTGTTGCCTGTACATCCTGTTAGCATTGATGTACCGTGGTACAGCGGTTCAACCCGAAGACAGGATGTGACGTGTTGCCTGTACATCCTGTTAGCATTGATGTACCGTGGTACAGCGGTTCAACCTGAAGACAGGATGTGACGTGTTGCCTGTACATCCTGTTAGCGTTGAGGTACCGTGGTACAGCGGTTCAGCCTGAAGACAGGATGTGACATGTTGCCTGTACATCCTGTCAGCGTTGAGGTACCGTTGTACAGCGGTTCAACCTGAAGACAGGATGTGACGTGTTGCCTGTACATCCTGTTAGCGTTGAGGTACCGTGGTACAGCGGTTCAGCCTGAAGACAGGATGTGACATGTTGCCTGTACATCCTGTCAGCGTTGAGGTACCGTGGTACAGCGGTTCAACCTGAAGACAGGATGTGACATGTTGCCTGTACATCCTGTTAGCGTTGATGTCCCGTGGTACAGCGGTTCAACCTGAAGACAGGATGTGACGTGTTGCCTGTACATCCTGTTAGCGTGTGACATTTTTAGGACCAGCTTGTTCCTGTACCACTCAGGGTTAACGTATGGTCTGAATCTGCGAAAGGTTACCCGCTGTAACCTTCTCATGTGTGTGTGTGTGTGTGTGTGTGTGTGTGTGTGTGCGCGCGCACGTGTGCACGTGTGTGTGTCTGTGTCTGTGTGCCTGTGTGTGTGCATGTGTGCATGTGTGCATGTGTGTCTGTGTGTCTGTGTCTGTGTCTGTGTGTGTGCGCGTGTGTGTGTGTCATGTTACTAACCTCCATCTAGCGTTGTGCTAATTAGCCTCTGAAACATAACACCATGTTATCAGCCACATGGATCTAACAGCTGGGTAATCGGTACAAAATGTGCTCGTCACTCCTGAGGAGACAAACGGAGCTATCGATCAGGGACTTGAGACAGAGGCAGGGGCCCGCTGGGTCTCCGTGCTCCCCCTTGTTTCAGACAGGGCTCTCACAGTTTACAGAGAGGAAGAAGAGGCCACAACGCACGTTTTTCATACTGTGACACAGTTCATTCATTCTATTTAACGGTAGAGCCTGGCTTGCACCTCCAGCGTTGTTATATTCCCTTGCTTTCCTTCATGACGGGCCTTATGAAAACTAATTAAACATTCACATCACGTTATTTTCCATTTTACACTAGATAGGATGAAGATTCTCGTATCCACCCAGCAGTCCACTGTGCATCTCAGACCGCTATTAATGGCAACGCATGGCAATGTCATGATAGGAACAGCCAGCAGCGAACAGCACTAGTGAATGCGAGACGTTAACCCCACAGAAATCTAATTAGCATTAAAAAAAATGTAGAGCCGCTTGTTTCGTTCATGTTGACATTGCAAACTTATTTGTCTCTCTCCATGAAGAAATAACCCTGAACATTCTGATAGTAATAAAACAATTTAACAAATAATAGGTTTTATGTTTGAGGTCATATCAGTGCTACAGCCAATAGCTGCATCGCTGCATTAGACCCCATTCTGGCATGTACAAACATCAAGAGAAAAGGGAACGAGAGTGTACATGAACATATTCTGAGACTGCTCCTATTCTGAGACTGCTCTTATTCTGAGACTGCTCTTATTCTGAGACTGCTCTTATTCTGAGACTGCTCCTATTCTGAGACTGCTCTTATTCTGAGACTGCTCTTATTCTGAGACTGCTCTTATTCTGAGACTGCTCTTATTCTGAGACTGCTCTTATTCTGAGACTGCTCCTATTCTGAGACTGCTCTTATTCTGAGACTGCTCTTATTCTGAGACTGCTCTTATTCTGAGACTGCTCTTATTCTGAGACTGCTCTTATTCTGAGACTGCTCCTATTCTGAGACTGCTCTTATTCTGAGACTGCTCCTAGGGATACATGATAATAAATGTCACGGTCGTCGTAACGAGGAGACCAAGGCGCAGCGTGATTGGAATACAGTCTTCTTTTATTAAAACGAAGAACACTTTTAAACAAACAAAACAACAAAACGAACGTGAAGTTATAAACAACTAGTGCTGACATGTAACTACACATAGACAATAACCCACAAACTATCCAAGGCATACGGCTACCTAAATATCGTCCCCAATCAGAGACAACGATAAACTGATGCCTCTGATTGAGAACCACTCTAGGCAACCATAGACATAAAACATAAGGTCAGGGCATGACAGTACCCCCCTCAAAGGTGCGGACTCCCGGCCGCAAACCTAAACCTATTTGGGAGGGTCTGGGTGGGCATCTAACCTCAGTGGCAGCTCTGGTTCTGGACTCCGCCCCCCTTCTTTACTCTGAGTACGCTCTTGTAGCATCGTCAGAGGCTCTGGACTGTGGATCCTCGCCGTAGTCCCCGGGCTGAGGACCCTCACTGCGTGGATCATCGCCAGATGTTCTGGACTGGGGACCGTTGCTGGAGACCCCGGACTGTGGCCCGTCGTTTGAGGCCCCAGACTGTGGCCCGTCGTTTGAGGCCCCGGACTGTGGCCCGTCGTTTGAGGCCCCGGACTGTGGCCCGTCGTTTGAGGCCCCGGACTGTGGCCCGTCGTTTGAGGCCCCGGAATGTGGCCCGTCGTTTGTGGCTCCGACTGTGGCCCATCGTTTGAGGCCCCGGACTGTGGCTCGTTGCTGGAGGTTCCGGTCTGGGTACTGTCGCCGGACACTCTGGACTGGGTACTGTCGCCAGACACTCTGGACTGGGTAATGTCGCCAGACGCTCTGGACTGGGTACTGTCGCCAGACACTCTGGACTGGGTACTGTCGCCAGACGCTCTGGACTGGGTACTGTCGCCAGACGCTCTGGACTGGGTACTGTCGCCAGACACTCTGGACTGGGTAATGTCGCCAGACGCTCTGGACTGGGTACTGTCGCCAGACACTCTGGACTGGGTACTGTCGCCAGACACTCTGGACTGGGTACTGTCGCCGGACACTCTGGACTGGGTACTGTAGCCGGACGCTCTGGACTAGGTACTGTCACCAGGCGCTCTGGACTGGGTACTGTCGCCGGACACTCTGGACTGGGTACTGTCGCCGGATGCTCTGGACTGGGTACTGTCGCAGACGCTCTGGACTGGTTACTGTCACCAGACGCTCTGGACTGGTTACTGTCACCAGATGCTCTGGACTGGTTACAGTCACCAGACGCTCTGGACTGGGTACTGTCGCGGATGCTCTGGACTGGTTACTGTCACCAGACGCTCTGGACTGGTTACTGTCACCAGACGCTCTGGACTGGTTACTGTCGCCGGACGCTCTGGACTGGGTACTGTCACCAGACGCTCTGGACTGGGTACTGTCACCAGACGCTCTGGACTGGGTACTGTCACCAGACGCTCTGGACTGGGTACTGTCACCAGACGCTCTGGACTGGGGACTGTCGCAGGACGCTCTGGACTGGGTACTGTCGCGGATGCTCTGGACTGGTTACTGTCACCGGACGCTCTGGACTGGGTACTGTCGCCGGATGCTCTGGACTGGGTACTGTCGCAGGACGCTCTGGACTGGGTACTGTCGCGGATGCTCTGGACTGGTTACTGTCACCGGACGCTCTGGACTGGGTACTGTCGCCGGATGCTCTGGACAGGGTACTTTCGCCGGATGCTCTGGACTGGGTACTGTCACCGGATGCTCTGGACTGGGTTCTGTCGCCGGATGCTCTGGACTGGGTACTGTCACCAGACGCTCTGGACTGGGTACTGTTGCCAGACGCTCTGGACTGGGTACTGTCGCGAATGCTCTGGACTGGTTACTGTCAACAGACGCTCTGGACTGGGTACTGTCACCGGATGCTCTGGACTGGGTACTGTCGCCGGAAGCTCTGGACTGGGTACTGTCGCAGACGGTCTGGACTGGGTACTGTCGCCGGATGCTCTGGACTGGGTACTGTCGCAGACGGTCTGGACTGGGTATTGTCGCCGGATGCTCTGGACTGGGTTCTGTCGCCGGATGCTCTGGACTGGGTACTGTCGCAGACGCTCTGGACTGGGTACTGTCGCCGGACGCTCTGGACTGGGTACTGTTGCCGGACGCTCTGGACTGGGTACTGTCGCCGGATGCTCGGGACTGGGTACTGTCGCCGGAAGTACTGGACTGCCGAGGCGCACTATATGCCTGGTGCGTGGTGCCGGCACTGGTGGTACCGGGCTGGGGACACGCACCTCAGGGCGAGTGCGAGGAGCAGGAACAGGGCGTACTGGACCCTGGAGGTGCACTGGAGGCCTGGTGCGTGGTTTTGGCACTGGTGGTACTGGGCTGGTGACACGCACATCAGGGCGAGTGCGGGGAGGAGGCACAGGATACACTGGACCATGGAGACGCATTGGAGATCCAGAACATAGAGCTGGCTCAATACGTCCTGGCTGGATGCCCATTCTGTAGACACCGTGCGCATCTCTGCATAACACGGTGCCTGACAAGTTACACGCTCCCCACGGTAAGCGCGAGGAGTTGGCTCAGGTCTCCTAACTGACTCAGCCAATCTCCTCGTGTGCTTCCCCCCCCAAAAAATATTGGGGCTGCCTCTCGGTCTTCCGTGCTAGCCGTGTACCCTCATATCGTCGCCGTTCCTCCTGTGCTTTCTCCACCTGCTTCCATGGCAGGGTCTTGTCCCCTGCCATTACCTCCTCCCAAGTCCAGGATGTCCTCCACTCCTCTTTCTCCCGGGTCCAAGATGTCCACTCCTTTTTTGGCACGCTGCTTGGTAATTTTTGGTGGGTTATTCTGTCACGTTTGTCGTAACGAGGAGACCAAGGCGCAGCGTGATTGGAATACAGTCTTCTTTTATTAAAACGAAGAACACTTTTAAACAAACAAAACAACAAAACGAACGTGAAGTTATAAACAACTAGTGCTGACATGTAACTACACATAGACAATAACCCACAAACTATCCAAGGCATACGGCTACCTAAATATCGTCCCCAATCAGAGACAACGATAAACTGATGCCTCTGATTGAGAACCACTCTAGGCAACCATAGACATAAAACATAAGGTCAGGGCATGACAGTACCCCCCTCAAAGGTGCGGACTCCCGGCCGCAAACCTAAACCTATTTGGGAGGGTCTGGGTGGGCATCTAACCTCAGTGGCAGCTCTGGTTCTGGACTCCGCCCCCCTTCTTTACTCTGAGTACGCTCTTGTAGCATCGTCAGAGGCTCTGGACTGTGGATCCTCGCCGTAGTCCCCGGGCTGAGGACCCTCACTGCGTGGATCATCGCCAGATGTTCTGGACTGGGGACCGTTGCTGGAGACCCCGGACTGTGGCCCGTTGTTTGAGGCCCCAGACTGTGGCCCGTCGTTTGAGGCCCCGGACTGTGGCCCGTCGTTTGAGGCCCCGGACTGTGGCCCGTCGTTTGAGGCCCCGGACTGTGGCCCGTCGTTTGAGGCCCCGGAATGTGGCCCGTCGTTTGTGGCTCCGACTGTGGCCCATCGTTTGAGGCCCCGGACTGTGGCTCGTTGCTGGAGGTTCCGGTCTGGGTACTGTCGCCGGACACTCTGGACTGGGTACTGTCGCCAGACACTCTGGACTGGGTAATGTCGCCAGACGCTCTGGACTGGGTACTGTCGCCAGACACTCTGGACTGGGTACTGTCGCCAGACGCTCTGGACTGGGTACTGTCGCCAGACGCTCTGGACTGGGTACTGTCGCCAGACACTCTGGACTGGGTAATGTCGCCAGACGCTCTGGACTGGGTACTGTCGCCAGACACTCTGGACTGGGTACTGTCGCCAGACACTCTGGACTGGGTACTGTCGCCGGACACTCTGGACTGGGTACTGTAGCCGGACGCTCTGGACTAGGTACTGTCACCAGGCGCTCTGGACTGGGTACTGTCGCCGGACACTCTGGACTGGGTACTGTCGCCGGATGCTCTGGACTGGGTACTGTCGCAGACGCTCTGGACTGGTTACTGTCACCAGACGCTCTGGACTGGTTACTGTCACCAGATGCTCTGGACTGGTTACAGTCACCAGACGCTCTGGACTGGGTACTGTCGCGGATGCTCTGGACTGGTTACTGTCACCAGACGCTCTGGACTGGTTACTGTCACCAGACGCTCTGGACTGGTTACTGTCGCCGGACGCTCTGGACTGGGTACTGTCACCAGACGCTCTGGACTGGGTACTGTCACCAGACGCTCTGGACTGGGTACTGTCACCAGACGCTCTGGACTGGGTACTGTCACCAGACGCTCTGGACTGGGGACTGTCGCAGGACGCTCTGGACTGGGTACTGTCGCGGATGCTCTGGACTGGTTACTGTCACCGGACGCTCTGGACTGGGTACTGTCGCCGGATGCTCTGGACTGGGTACTGTCGCAGGACGCTCTGGACTGGGTACTGTCGCGGATGCTCTGGACTGGTTACTGTCACCGGACGCTCTGGACTGGGTACTGTCGCCGGATGCTCTGGACAGGGTACTTTCGCCGGATGCTCTGGACTGGGTACTGTCACCGGATGCTCTGGACTGGGTTCTGTCGCCGGATGCTCTGGACTGGGTACTGTCACCAGACGCTCTGGACTGGGTACTGTTGCCAGACGCTCTGGACTGGGTACTGTCGCGAATGCTCTGGACTGGTTACTGTCAACAGACGCTCTGGACTGGGTACTGTCACCGGATGCTCTGGACTGGGTACTGTCGCCGGAAGCTCTGGACTGGGTACTGTCGCAGACGGTCTGGACTGGGTACTGTCGCCGGATGCTCTGGACTGGGTACTGTCGCAGACGGTCTGGACTGGGTATTGTCGCCGGATGCTCTGGACTGGGTTCTGTCGCCGGATGCTCTGGACTGGGTACTGTCGCAGACGCTCTGGACTGGGTACTGTCGCCGGACGCTCTGGACTGGGTACTGTTGCCGGACGCTCTGGACTGGGTACTGTCGCCGGATGCTCGGGACTGGGTACTGTCGCCGGAAGTACTGGACTGCCGAGGCGCACTATATGCCTGGTGCGTGGTGCCGGCACTGGTGGTACCGGGCTGGGGACACGCACCTCAGGGCGAGTGCGAGGAGCAGGAACAGGGCGTACTGGACCCTGGAGGTGCACTGGAGGCCTGGTGCGTGGTTTTGGCACTGGTGGTACTGGGCTGGTGACACGCACATCAGGGCGAGTGCGGGGAGGAGGCACAGGATACACTGGACCATGGAGACGCATTGGAGATCCAGAACATAGAGCTGGCTCAATACGTCCTGGCTGGATGCCCATTCTGTAGACACCGTGCGCATCTCTGCATAACACGGTGCCTGACAAGTTACACGCTCCCCACGGTAAGCGCGAGGAGTTGGCTCAGGTCTCCTAACTGACTCAGCCAATCTCCTCGTGTGCTTCCCCCCCCAAAAAATATTGGGGCTGCCTCTCGGTCTTCCGTGCTAGCCGTGTACCCTCATATCGTCGCCGTTCCTCCTGTGCTTTCTCCACCTGCTTCCATGGCAGGGTCTTGTCCCCTGCCATTACCTCCTCCCAAGTCCAGGATGTCCTCCACTCCTCTTTCTCCCGGGTCCAAGATGTCCACTCCTTTTTTGGCACGCTGCTTGGTAATTTTTGGTGGGTTATTCTGTCACGTTTGTCGTAACGAGGAGACCAAGGCGCAGCGTGATTGGAATACAGTCTTCTTTTATTAAAACGAAGAACACTTTTAAACAAACAAAACAACAAAACAAAGGTGAAGTTATAAACAACTAGTGCTGACATGTAACTACACATAGACAATAACCCACAAACTATCCAAGGCATATGGCTGCCTAAATATGGTCCCCAATCAGAGACAACGATAAACAGATGCCTCTGATTGAGAACCAATCTAGGCAACCATAGACATAAAAACACCTAGACAGGTGGCATTTACCCAGGTTAACCGTGGTTTCTCTTCCATCTCCCTTGGTAAGTCCAGGCAAGGTACGTTATTTTTATTCAAAAGCTAGCAGTGGTGAAATGGTGGTTTATCACACAACGGTAGCATACCCATCTCTTCAGTGTGTCTCTCTCTCTCTCTCTCGGAAAGCAATCAGACACCTTCCCAATTTCCACATGTTGTTACCTTACAGCCGTATACTCTAATGGATTAAATAAAACATTTTCCTCACCAAGCTACACACAATACCCCATGATGACGAAGGGAAAACCGTTTTTTTGAATTACATTTTTTTTTAATTAAAAAACATGTTTTCATAAGTATTCAGACCCTTTGGACCCGAAATTGAGCTCAGGTGCATCCTGTTTCCACCGATCATCCTTGAGATGTTTATACAACTTGATTGGAGTCCACCTGTGATACAATTCAATTGATTGAACATGACATCCAAAAGTTGACCATGCCAGGGAGGTGACCAAGAACTCGATGGTCAGTTTGACAGAGCTCCAAAGACCCTCTGCGGATATGGGAGAACCTTCCAGAAGGACATCCATGTCTGCAGCACTCCACCAATCAGGCCTTTATGGTAGAGTTGCCAGATGGAAGCCACTCCTCAGTAAAGGGCACAAAAAGTACCTAAAGTACTCTCAGACCATGAGAAACAAGATTCTCTGGTCTGATGAAGAGTCACGTCTGGAGGAAACCTGGCACCATCCCTACGGTGAAGCATGGTGATGGCAGCGTCATGCTGTAGGGATGTCTTTCAGCGGCAGGGACTGGGAGACTAGTCAGGATCGAGGGAAAGATATACGGAGAGATCTTTGATGAAAACTTGCTCCAGAGCGCACAGGACCACAGACTGGGTGAAGGTTCACATTTCAGCAGGACAACAGCCCTAAGAACACAGTCAAGACAACGCAGGAGTGGCTTCGGGACAAGTCTCTGTATATTCTTCCATGGCCCAGCCAGAGTCCGGACTTGAACCCGATCGAACATCTCTGGAGAGACCTGAAAATAGCTATGCAGTGACGCTCCCCATTCAACTTGACAGAGCTTGAGATGATCTGCAGAGAAGAATGGTGGACACTCTCCAAATACATTTTTTATTTTTATTTCACCTTTATTTAACCAGGTAGGCAAGTTGAGAACAAGTTCTCATTTACAATTGCGACCTGGATACAGGTGTGCCAAGCTTGTAGCGTTATAACCAAGGAGACTCAAGGCTATAATCGCTGCCAAAGGTGTTTCAACAATGTACTGAGTAAAGGGTCTGAACATTTATGAAAATGTGATATTTCAGTTTTTTATATTTGATACACTTGCAAACATTTCTAAATCCTGTTTTTGGCTTGTCAATGTGATGTGCGTAGATTGATGAGGGAATACAACAAATATGTTTAATCAAGGCTGTTATGTAACAAAGTGTGGAAAATTCAAGGGGTCTGAATACTTTCTGAATGCTTAGTATATGGTTTAGGTCTGTTCTAATGCACGACACAACGCGGAGTGCCTGGATACAGCTTTTAGCCATTGTATATTGGCCTATTCCATAATGCCTCGAAGTGCCTTAAATGCTATTATAAACTCTTTACCAACGTAAATGTAAATCTTTTGTCATACTCGTGGTATACGGTCTGATATACCACGGTTTTCAGCTGATCAGCATTCAGGGCTCGAACCACCCAGTTACAGACAGGACACACAGTACCACAGGAAGGACAGAACATACGGTTACAGACAGTACTGGGAGATAACCACAGGAAGGACAGAACATAGGGTTAGAGACAGTACTGGGAGATAACCACAGGAATAAGGTTGCAGAAACTTTCCCAAAATTCCCAGGGTTTCCTGATTGGAGGATTCTAGAATTCCTGACCTTTCAGTTACTGGCCCAAAACTCTTAACCGCTAGGCTGGGAGGATGGGAGACTGGGAGTCGACCGCTGTCTCTGTTATTACACGAGGGAGCAGTAAAGCCTTATTACAGGCGTAGTGCACTTTGAGTCAATTCACACGGCGTTTACCACAGTAAGTGCTTTGTGCTGTACAGTAGATTATACATCCTGAGTGTTAGCTCAAAGTGAACAGGTCATCATAATGATATATCGTTTTGGCTTCCTTTCCTTTCCACTTCCTTGTCCAACACACAGGAAATAACTCATATCGTACTCGACTACTTCAATACTTAATAATTCATGGAGATATTGACACATTCTGCTAATTGAGAAGTCATGTAATTGTCTTGGTTCATTTTGGGACTCTATATTGCAACGATGCTGTTTAATTGGAAAAAGAAACGAATGAACGTCTGAGCAAGATGACAAGAGTGTTCAAAAGTGATAGTGACATAGTGAAAAAGTGATACTGACATAGTGAAAAAGTGATAGTGACATAGTGAAAAAGTGATACTGACATAGTGATATAGTCTCTCTCAAAATATGAGGCTATTGTTGATTGTCATTGAAACATTGTCCATGTCTGTATACTAATCCCTGTGTTCTAAATAGTAGACTTTTGGTGTATGTGAAAGTTTAAAAATATGCGGAATATCTCAAATTTAGTAACTTTAAATGCCAGGATGTCACATGTCCTCCCCCTTTTTTTCAATTTCGCCTAAATATGACACACCCAAATCTAACTGCCTGTAGCCTAGGCCCTGAAACAAAGATATGCACATTCTTGACACCATTCGAAAGGAAACACTTTGGAGTTTGTGGAAATGTGAAAGGAATGTAGGAGAATATAACACAATAGATCTGGTAAAAGATAATACAAAGAAAAAAAAACAGTTTTCTTGTATTTTTTTTGGTACCATCATCTTTGAAATTCAAGAGAAAGGCCATAATATATTATTCCAGGTGCAATTTAGATTTTGGCCACTAGAAGGCAGCAGTGTATGTGGACAGTTTTAGACTGATCCAATGAACCATGGTGTTTCTGTTCAAAAAATTGGTTTATTAATAACTTTTCAAGTTAATAATTGTGCACTCTCCTCAAACAATAGCATGGTAGTCTTTCACCTTAATAGCTACTGTAAATTGGACAATGCAGTTAATTTAACAATAATTGAAGTTTTCTGCCAATATCAGATATGTCTTTGTCCTGGGAAATGTTAATGTTATTTACAACCTCATGCTAATCGCATTAGCCTACGTTAGCTCAACCATCCCATGGTTGGGACACTGATCTTTAAAGATCCTTAAGAGGTTTTTTAATCTAGTATAATTTTCATAACACTATTGAGGTAGAGAATAGTGTTTCCAGACCCACCTGTGTTCGACAACAGATGATAATCAGATGATAATTAGACAAGGGCACTGTAGCAAAATGAACGAATGGTGCAGCACAATGCAATTGCACATCCGATGAAGCATTCACAGTATAGGTGAGCCTAGCATGATGATATTTGATTCTTGCTGCTTACATTTTTGCTAAACAATATGTTCTAAAAAATGTTGAGTAGTACACAGTTTGTCGTTTTAGTAAATAGTAGGCAAGACACGGCCATGAACTTTCACTAAAGCCTCCATCTTTCTTAAGCTTTTTCTACCTACCTACCTACCTACCTACCTACCTACCTACCTAACTGTCTTTCTCTCACTCTCTCACTCTCTCACTCTCTCACTCTCTCACTCTCTCACTCACTCCCTCACTCCCTCCCTTTCTTTCTCCCTCCCTATCTTTCTCCCTCCCTCTCTTTCTCCCTCCCTCTCTTTCTCCCTCCTAACAGCAGGGACGGTGGCCTGCATCTAACGGCAGGCAAGATGGCCTGCATCTAACGGCAGGGAAGATGGCCTGCATCTAACGGCAGGGACGATGGCCTGCATCTAACTGCAGGGACGATGGCCTCTATCTAACTGCAGGGACGATGGCCTGGATCTAACTGCAGGGACGATGGCCTGCATCTAACAGCAGTACAGATGGCCTGCATCTAACAGCAGGGAAGATGGCCTAAATCTAACTGCAGGGACGATGGCCTGCATCTAACAGCAGGGACGATGGCCAGCATCTAATTGCAGGGACGATGGCCAGCATCTAACAGTAGGGACGATGGCCTGCATCTAACAGCAGGGACGATGGCCTGGATCTAACAGCAGGGACGATGGCCAGCATCTAACAGCATGGACGATGGCCTGAATCTAACAGCAGGGACGATGGCCTGGATCTAACAGCAGGGACGATGGCCAGCATCTAACAGCAGGGACGATGGCCTGGATCTAACAGCAGGGACGATCACTTTTTCACTATGTCAGTATCACTTTTTCACTATGTCAGTATCACTTTTTCACTATGTCACTATCACTTTTTCACTATGTCACTATCACTTTTTCACTATGTCAGTATCACTTTTTCACTATGTCAGTATCACTTTTTCACTATGTCACTATCACTTTTTCACTATGTCAGTATCACTTTTTCACTATGTCAGTATCACTTTTTCACTATGTCAGTATCACTTTTTCACTATGTCAGTATCACTTTTTCACTATGTCACTATCACTTTTTCACTATGTCACTATCACTTTTTCACTATGTCAGTATCACTTTTTCACTATGTCAGTATCACTTTTTCACTATGTCACTATCACTTTTTCACTATGTCAGTATCACTTTTTCACTATGTCACTATCACTTTTTCACTATGTCACTATCACTTTTTCACTATGTCACTATCACTTTTTCACTATGTCACTATCACTTTTTCACTATGTCAGTATCACTTTTTCACTATGTCACTATCACTTTTTCACTATGTCACTATCACTTTTTCACTATGTCACTATCACTTTTGAACACTCTTTGCTGAATACAAAAAAAGACACCTACACACACAATACCCCGTAATGAAAAAGTGAAAACATGTTTTTCGAGAAAAAAAAAATGAAATTAAAAATGAAATTAAGAGATATCTAATTTACCTAAGTGATATATGTTAGAATCACTGTTGTTGGCTGTGATTACAGCTGTGAGTCTTTCTGGGGGTCGGCTCTAAAAGCTTTGCACAGCTGGATTATCCAGTATTTCCATATTATTACTACAAAAACTCTTCAAACTCTGTCAAGCTGGTTGTTCATCATTGCTACTCAACCATTTTCAAGTCTTGCCATAGATTTTCAAACCAATTTAAGTCACATCTGTAACTAGGCTACTCAGAAACATGTAATGTTGTCTTGGTAAGCAACTCCAGCGTAGATTTGGTTTTGTGTTTTAGGTTATTGTCCTTCTGAAAGGTGAATTTGTCTCCCAGTGTCTGGTGGAAAGCAGACTGAACCACGTTTTGCCTGTGCCTCTACTATGCTTATTTTATCCTAAAACAAACACACACACACACACACACACACACACACACACACACACACACACACAAAACATACACTCACACAAGAAAGCAAAGGCACTGTTCAAGTCAACATAAATATGTAGGCAATCAGGTTAAGCAGAAATATCATCCTATCAAATTAAACTAGTTTTCTCGCAGTCATGCATCCCATTTATTTCCAGCTCTTATCAGCAATTGCTCATGTTTTAATTAACCTTGGTGACTTATTGTTAATCATGACAATAGTATCCTTAACTCCCCACTGCACCTTTGGGGATGTGGAGCAGGTTCTAAGAATGTTTCTTTAACAACAGGTTCTAAGAATGTTTCTTTAACAACAGGTTCTAAGAATGTTTCTTTAACAACAGGTTCTAAGAATGTTTCTTTAACAACAGGTTCTAAGAATGCTTCTTTAACAACAGGTTCTAAGAATGTTTCTTTAACAACAGGTTCTAAGAATGTTTCTTTAACAACAGGTTCTAAGAATGTTTCTTTAACAACAGGTTCTAATAATGTTTCTTTAACAACAGGTTCTAAGAATGTTTAACAACAGGTTCTGAGAATGTTTAACAACAGGTTCTAAGAATGTTTCTTTAACAACAGGTTCTAAGAATGTTTCTTTAACAACAGGTTCTGAGAATGTTTCTTTAACAACAGGTTCTAAGAATGTTTCTTTAACAACAGGTTCTAAGAATGTTTCTTTAACAACAGGTTCTAAGAATGTTTCTTTAACAACAGGTTCTAAGAATGCTTCTTTAACAACAGGTTCTAAGAATGTTTCTCTAACAACAGGTTCTGAGAATGTTTCTTTAACAACAGGTTCTAAGAATGTTTCTTTAACAACAGGTTCTAAGAAGGTTTCTCTAACAACAGGTTCTAAGAATGTTTAACAACAGGTTCTAAGAATGTTTCTTTAACAACAGGTTCTAAGAATGTTTATTTAACAACAGGTTCTAAGAATGTTTAACAACAGGTTCTGAGAATGTTTAACAACAGGTTCTGAGAATGTTTAACAACAGGTTCTGAGAATGTTTAACAACAGGTTCTAAGAATGTTTAACAACAGGTTCTGAGAATGTTTAACAACAGGTTCTGAGAATGTTTAACAACAGGTTCTGAGAATGTTTAACAACAGGTTCTGAGAATGTTTAACAACAGGTTCTGAGAATGTTTAATAACAGGTTCTGAGAATGTTTAACAACAGGTTCTGAGAATGTTTAACAACAGGTTCTGAGAATGTTTAACAACAGTTTCTAAGAATGTTTAACAACAGGTTCTGAGAATGTTTAACAACAGGTTCTGAGAATGTTTAACAACAGGTTCTAAGAATGTTTAACAACAGGTTCTGAGAATGTTTAACAACAGGTTCTGAGAATGTTTATCAACAGGTTCTGAGAATGTTTAACAACAGGTTCTGAGAATGTTTAACAACAGGTTCTGAGAATGTTTAACAACAGGTTCTGAGAATGTTTAACAACAGGTTCTGAGAATGTTTAATAACAGGTTCTGAGAATGTTTAATAACAAGTTAAAAGTAGAAGCAGAGGGGAGGAAAAAAGAGAGTGACTGTGTGCGTCCCTAATGCCACCCTCTTCCTTATATAGCGTGTATTACTTTTCACAAGAGCTCTATGGGCCCTGGTCAAAAGCAGTGCACTTTAAAACACCATTCTGTATACTTCTGGCCCTTCTTTGGACACTGTGTTAACAACCCTCCAGACGAGCTTCAATGCCATACAACTCTCCTTCCGTGGCCTCCAACTGCTCTTAAATACAAGTAAAATTAAATGCATGCTCTTCAACTGATCCCTGCCCACACCTGCCCGCACGTCCAGCATCATTACTCTGGACAGTTCTGACTTTATGTGGACAACTACAAATACCTAGGTGTCTGGTTAGACTGTAAACTCTCCTTCCAGACTCACATCAAACATCTCCAATCCAAAGTTAAATCTAGAATTGGCTTCCTATTTCTCAACAAAGCATCCGTCACTCATGCTGCCAAACATACACTCATAAAACTGACCATTTTTCCAATCCTTGACTTTGGCGATGTCATTTACAAAATAGCCTCCAACACCCTACTCAACAAATTGGATGCAGTCTATCACAATGCCATCCGTTTTGTCACCAAAGCCCCATATACTACCCACCACTGTGACCTGTACGCTTTTGTTGGCTGGCCCTCACTTCATACTCGTCGCCAAACCCACTGGCTCCAGGTCATCTACAAGACCCTGCTAGGTAAAGTCCCGCCTTATCTCTGCTCGCTGGTCACCATAGTTGCACTCACCCGTAGCACGCGCTCCAGCAAGTATATCTCTCTAGTCACCCCCAAAGCCAATTCCTACTTTGGCCGCCTTTCCTTCCAGTTCTCTGCTGCCAATGACTGGAACGAGCTAGAAAAATCTCTGAAACTGGAAACGCATCTCCCTCACTAGCTTTAAGCACCAGCTGTCAGAGCAGCTCACGGATCACTGCACCTCTACATAGCCCATCTATAAATAGCCCAAATAACTACCTCTCCCCCTACTGTATTTATTTATTTATTTTGCTCCTTTGCACCCCAGTATTTCTACTTTGCACACTTATCTACTGTCAAATCTACCATTCCAGTGTTTTAATAGCTATATTGTATTTACTTCGTCACCATAGCCTATTTATTGCCTACCTCCCTTATCTCACCTCATTTGCTCACATTGTATATAGACTTTTCTACTGTATGTGTTGTTTTACGTGTCGCACTGCTTTGCTTTACCTTGGCCAGGTCGCAGTTGTAAATGAGAACTTGTTCTCGACTGGCCTACCTGGTTAAATAAAAAGGTCAAATTTAAAAATGTAAAAAAAAATAGAATATTGTGCCATTTGACAAGACAAAATAGTAACAAAACTGGTTCATGGAACCAATTTGAGCTGTGAAGAGGAGGAAGTGGGTACGCCAGATTAGTGTAGCAGAATACCATGTCAATCAGTCAATCAAAGCCTTTACAATGAAATCATTAAGACACAGTCAGGTAGACACAGTCAGGTAGACACAGTCAGGTAGACACAGTCAGGTAGACACAGTCAGGTAGACACAGTCAGGCAGACACAGTCAGATAGACACAGTCAGGTATACACAGTCAGGTATACACAGTCAGGTAGACACCAGATTAGTGTAGCAGAATACCATGTCAATCAGTCAATCAAAGCCTTTACTATGAAATCATTAAGACACAGTCAGGTAGACACAGTCAGGTAGACACAGTCAGGTAGACACAGTCAGGTAGACACAGTCAGATAGACACAGTCAGGTAGACACAGTCAGATAGACACAGTCAGGTATACACAGTCAGGTATGCACAGTCAGGTAGACACAGTCAGGTAGACACAGTCAGACACAGTCAGGCTAGTGTATCGAACCTCGTCCTCCTCTTCTGAGGAGGAGAAGCGAGAAGGATCGGAGGACCAAAACGCAGCGTGGTAAGTGTCCATAATGTTTATTTTAAAACATAAACTGAACACTACGAAATACAAAACAATATACGTGAAATGAACGAAACTGTCCCGTGTGGCGACAAACACTGACGCGGAAGACAAACACCCACAACCCAAAACTGAAACCCAAGCCACCTAAGTATGATTCTCAGGGACAACAATTGACAGCTGCCTCTGATTGAGAACCATACTAGGCCAAACTCAAAAACCAACATAGAAAAACAAACAGACTGCCCACCCAACTCACGGCCTGACCATACTAAAACAAAGATAAAATAACAGAACTATGGTCAGAACGTGACAGCTAGAATATTGATGGAAACACGCCTAGATTGTCTCAGTCTACACTGAGTTGTGTTTGCACAGCCTCACTCTCTATCTTAATTACATGGCTGAGTAGATGTGTATTTCATCGTCATTGACGATTACGAAAGCCTGTAAAACATGTTCAGTTTCTGCTTGCTTAGGTAGCCCCAACTATGTACTAGTTAATCTGTGCTTCCTCGTCAGATTGGCTAATGGCTGTACTAGCTGGGTAGCCAGTTGTAAAGCTCTGTTGCCAATCGGTGTGTGTGTGTGTGTGTGTGTGTGTGTGTGTGTGTGTGTGTGTGTGTGTCTATGAATGTGAGAGAGTGTGTGTGTGTGTGTGTGTCTATGAATGTGAGAGAGTGTTTGCATTTGTGTGTGTGTGTGTGTGTGTGTGTCTGAATGTGAGAGAGTGTTGGGGCGGTGGTCTGTACCATTAAACCCATTACATTCATTCCATATGATCGTTGGGTGACTCTGGACAGTCTGTGACAACCACCTCTGTTTATTCGATAGCAGCCTAATTGAGAATCATAGCAGGTATGACCTTTTCTCAATGCAATATAATTGGCTACAGTGTCACAGACAAAGACAGGTGTTGTCTTGTCAGCAAGATTGTTACTATTTTTTAAACATGTCGTCCTGTGTAGGAGAATGCAGGGCAGGTCATTATGATGGGATTAATAACACAAGGTGCTGTAGCAACACACACACACACACACACACACAGGTATACACGTCTACGTGCCCCCACACACACGCATACAGGTATACACGTCTACGTCCACACACACACACACACACACGCATACAGGTATACACGTCTACGTCCACACACACACACACACACACAGGCATACACGTCTACGCCCCCCCCCCCCCCATACACACACACACACATACAGGTATACACGTCTACGTCCCCACACTCACACAAACACACACAAACGTACCCCTGAGCCTCAAAACCCAAGTAGACAGAGTTCTCGCCACTGTTGTTCATCTAAATTACAGCCTCAACACAACAAGGCATATTGTGCCTAGATGATGAGGAAAACAATGGGATCCTAAATGTGCTAAATGAAGATTAGTGGGACAGTCTCATCCAAACTCCCGTCTTTGCAGTATATAATGACAACATTCTCCAGGAGTAACGCGACGGCCTTCGTCTGTTCCCTTTCTCTCTGTCTGTCTGTTTACTGCAGCTCAAGGATAATCTCCTCACGCTGCTTTTAAAGCTATCGACAATATTCAACACAGACACTTCAGAGAAACACTCAGAGTACATTAAACAAAGAGCTCAGTGGTGATTCATCGACTGCGAGTAGTCCGTAATAGTGGGCCGTGCTGTTTAAAGAGTCATAACTCTGGTTCCATTCAGAGTGAAAGTATTACTGTGTATGAAAAGTTGCACTACTGAGATTTTTTTTTTTTTACCTTTATTTAACCAGGCAAGTCAGTTAAGAACAAATGCTTAGTTTCAATGACGGTCTAGGAACAGTGGGTTAACTGCCTGTTCAGGGGCAGAACGACAGATTTGTACCTTGTCAGCTCGGGGGTTTGAACTTGCAACCTTCCGGTTACTAGTCCAACTCTTACTTGTCCAACTCACTAGGTTACCCTGCTACCCTGCCACAAGTTAGACTAATGAGATGCTTAATCAATGGTCATATGACACCTTCACTCACTGTAGAACATGTTTATGAAGCTGTCACACACAACAGTCGGAAAAAATAACACGGTTGTGATGTAATGTAAAGTTTGCTTTTGAATGATACCTTTGGGATGGCTCAGCATAGATCTGATCCTCGTTCCTCCGTCCAATCACCTGTGAATGATACCTTTGGGATGGCTCAGCGTAGATCTGATCCTCGTTCCTCCGTCGAATCACCTGTGAATGATACCTTTGGGATGGCTCAGCGTAGATCTGATCCTCGTTCCTCCGTCCAATCACCTGTGAATGATACCTTTGGGATGGCTCAGCGTAGATCTGATCCTCGTTCCTCCGTCCAATCACCTGTGAATGATACCTTTGGGATGGCTCAGCGTAGATCTGATCCTCGTTCCTCCGTCCGATCACCTGTGAATGATACCTTTGGGATGGCTCAGCGTAGATCTGATCCTCGTTCCTCCGTCCGATCACCTGTGAATGATACCTTTGGGATGGCTCAGCGTAGATCTGATCCTCGTTCCTCCGTCCGATCACCTGTGAATGATACCTTTGGGATGGCTCAGCGTAGATCTGATCCTCGTTCCTCCGTCCAATCACCTGTGAATGATACCTTTGGGATGGCTCAGCGTAGATCTGATCCTCGTTCCTCCGTCCGATCACCTGTGAATGATACCTTTGGGATGGCTCAGCGTAGATCTGATCCTCGTTCCTCCGTCCGATCACCTGTGAATGATACCTTTGGGATGGCTCAGCGTAGATCTGATCCTCGTTCCTCCGTCCGATCACCTGTGAATGATACCTTTGGGATGGCTCAGCGTAGATCTGATCCTCGTTCCTCCGTCCGATCACCTGTGAATGATACCTTTGGGATGGCTCAGCGTAGATCTGATCCTCGTTCCTCCGTCCGATCACCTGTGAATGATACCTTTGGGATGGCTCAGCGTAGATCTGATCCTCGTTCCTCCGTCCGATCACCTGTGAATGATACCTTTGGGATGGCTCAGCGTAGATCTGATCCTCGTTCCTATGTCCGATCACCTGTGAATGATACCTTTGGGATGGCTCAGCGTAGATCTGATCCTCGTTCCTCCGTCCGATCACCTGTGAATGATACCTTTGGGATGGCTCAGCGTAGATCTGATCCTCGTTCCTCCGTCCGATCACCTGTGAATGATACCTTTGGGATGGCTCAGCGTAGATCTGATCCTCGTTCCTCCGTCCGATCACCTGTGAATGATACCTTTGGGATGGCTCAGCATAGATCTGATCCTCGTTCCTCCGTCCGATCACCTGTGAATGATACCTTTGGGATGGCTCAGCATAGATCTGATCCTCGTTCCTCCGTCCGATCACCTGTGAATGATACCTTTGGGATGGCTCAGCATAGATCTGATCCTCGTTCCTCCGTCCGATCACCTGTGAATGATACCTTTGGGATGGCTCAGCATAGATCTGATCCTCGTTCCTCCGTCCGATCACCTGTGAATGATACCTTTGGGATGGCTCAGCATAGATCTGATCCTCGTTCCTCCGTCCAATCACCTGTGAATGATACCTTTGGGATGGCTCAGCATAGATCTGATCCTCGTTCCTCCTTCCAATCACCTGTGAATGATACCTTTGGGATGGCTCAGCATAGATCTGATCCTCGTTCCTCCGTCCAATCACCTGTGAATGATACCTTTGGGATGGCTCAGCATAGATCTGATCCTCGTTCCTCCGTCCAATCACCTGTGAATGATACCTTTGGGATGGCTCAGCATTGATCTGATCCTCGTTCCTCCGTCCAATCACCTGTGAATGATACCTTTGGGATGGCTCAGCATAGATCTGATCCTCGTTCCTCCGTCCAATCACCTGTGAATGATACCTTTGGGATGGCTCAGCATAGATCTGATCCTCGTTCCTCCGTCCAATCACCTGTGAATGATACCTTTGGGATGGCTCAGCATAGGTCTGATCCTCGTTCCTCCGTCCAATCACCTTTGAATGATACCTTTGGGATGGCTCAGCATAGATCTGATCCTCGTTCCTCCGTCCAATCACCTGTGAATGATACCTTTGGGATGGCTCAGCATAGATCTGATCCTCGTTCCTCCGTCCAATCACCTGTGAATGATACCTTTGGGATGGCTCAGCATAGATCTGATCCTCGTTCCTCCGTCCAATCACCTGTGAATGATACCTTTGGGATGGCTCAGCATAGATCTGATCCTCGTTCCTCCGTCCAATCACCTGTGAATGATACCTTTGGGATGGCTCAGCATAGATCTGATCCTCGTTCCTCCGTCCAATCACCTGTGAATGATACCTTTGGGATGGCTCAGCATAGATCTGATCCTCGTTCCTCCGTCCAATCACCTGTGAATGATACCTTTGGGATGGCTCAGCATAGATCTGATCCTCCTTCCTCCGTCCAATCACCTGTGAATGATACCTTTGGGATGGCTCAGCATAGATCTGATCCTCGTTCCTCCGTCCAATCACCTGTGAATGATACCTTTGGGATGGCTCAGCATAGATCTGATCCTCGTTCCTCCGTCCAATCACCTGTGAATGATACCTTTGGGATGGCTCAGCATAGATCTGATCCTCGTTCCTCCGTCCAATCACCTGTGAATGATACCTTTGGGATGGCTCAGCATAGATCTGATCCTCGTTCCTCCGTCCAATCACCTTTGAATGATACCTTTGGGATGGCTCAGCATAGATCTGATCCTCGTTCCTCCGTCCAATCACCTTTGAATGATACCTTTGGGATGGCTCAGCATAGATCTGATCCTCGTTCCTCCGTCCAATCACCTTTGCTCCGTATGACAGAACTCCATGCCTTCCAACGTGACCCGCCTGCATGATGACGATCACGAGGGTCACTCACACTTTTCCTCCTTGGCCAGCTCCATCAACAGAGTTTCTAAACCCAGAGGCACAACATCGCAAGACTTACCTGGAAACACTTGAGAAACACACCAAGCAGACCAGGCAGTTTGCAGACCAGGCACCAAGCAGACCAGGCAGTTTGCAGACCAGGCACCAAGCAGACCAGGCCGGGTTTGGGGTTTGAGAAGTCAGTGAGAGAAGTTGATAATTTTCTTGAAATCTAAAGGCTTAAACAACGTCGATTCAAGCAATTTATTAAGGACTTGAACTTGTTATTACACCAACCTCGTGAACGTGGACGTTTTTCGGGCAAAATCGAATTCATATCGAAGGAGTGCCTTTGATTTTACAGCCAGCACAGTAACGCTAGACGACCGTTAGACCCGATGACATGTTTCTGCGCAGGAGCTCAGCTAGCCAAAGTCGTCATGACATCACCTACGAGTGTGATCAGCAATTTCTATTGGAGAAGGAGTTTCTGCCTTTCTTCATACTGTACTGTCTTTGGTCTCATATATGTAGGTAGAGGGGGGGTAGATAGAGGTCAAGGGTGAGGGGTCATTGACAGGTGAAATGACCCCTAGGTAGTGAGAGCATATTTTGTAATTGTAGCATAAATTTATGTGGAAGTATTTGAAGTAAAGTATCAGAGAGTACACATTTTTAATCACAATATTTTTCATGAAATGCAAAAGTAAATGTAATATGAAACTGGACAGAAACATGTCTAATTATCAAGCCTTAGGGAAAACATAATGTGGTTGGACAGAACTGGAAGATGTATTTTGTCTCACACATCACATTGCCACAAAATAGAAGACACTAGGAAGTTTTCCTGCTATGTTCAAAGACCTTTAATTTCATATGAATTTAATGAAAAAGAAAAAACGTCAGAAAAGTGATTCAAATTACATTTCCCAATCCTGGAGAGGGAGGGGGGTGGCATCCTTTGCTCACACGGTTTCCTGAAATTGTCTCAGTTGACATCAATGCTCACGCTTCACACAATACAGAGTTTTTTTCACATCATGTGATGTGAAGGTTACTTCCGCCTAAAAGAGGCCTTAACTCAATATACTTTATAAACAAACTTCATCAGTGAGATGAAATTCTAGCAGCTTAAAACTGTCGGTTTCAGTGGGAAAAAGGAAAACAGCTCTTGATAATTACCTTGTTTTTTCCTCATTTCCTTAGAGCTTATTTTTGGGCGAAGCCATGGCAGCACAAGGTGAGCTCTGACACGATGGGTGACTAAAGTTGCCGTTGGACAAGGACTCCAGAACGTGCTGTTCTGTCAACTAGAATAGCATCAACAGAAAGACCTAAAACTTTTAATTACACTCACAATCATAACTAATATAAAGCAGTTGAATAATGTAACTTAAACGTCAGGTGTTACTTTAACTGAAGGTCTATTACATCAAAAGTGGATAAGATTCCAGACTGAAGGGAGTACGTGAGTCAATGTCGTGCTTCAAATGCAGGGATGTCCTTTGAAGGAAAAGTCAAAAAAAAAAAGAAACAGTGCTGGCTGTGATATCCTTCCTCTCTCCTTTGAAGACATGGTAGACCCGCTAGGCACCGCAGCGTTGTGTCTCCTGCACCCAGCACGATCACCGTGCCTTGCAGATGCACATTCCTAAAGGAGCAGAGGGAAAAGGAGGTACAATCTGATGATTCATTGTTCATTTGGAGATCTTGATCTTACTAAATAAACACATGCAGTACAGCAGAGGCGGTTGGTGACATTTAAGATGAGGGAGGACGATTTCTTTATGAGCAGGGCCTTATTTCTATTACAGCATATTGGATGACTGACATTCATATTCCATTCACCCAGGTCAATGTAACATCGATAGGTTTAGGCTACTACATGTTACTCAGATTTCTCCTATTACCCATCATGAGGCTGCTACAACCTAGCCTGTGAATGAAAGTTTACAGGTCGAGAGAAATTAGAGTAATCAAGGTGACAGACAGTGACACATTCAACACCGCCTTACACAATCTTACCTGCGTCTAGCTGATCTAGCGTGTAATAATTAGTCCAACAGTTGCAAACAAGAGTTTCTATTGGATAAATTCAGGTATGTTAATCCCCGTTTTATTCTGTTTTAGAAACGTTTTTCAAAAGCAACGGCGGAATGATCACACGAAAACACAGTTCACTTTCATAGCATTCACATAAAAACAGCATGATAGTTGGACAATTCCTTCTCGCATCAATGTGCTCTCCTCCTCCTCCTCACCTTTTCCCTTCGCTTGTGGACTTCAGTGCACAACATATCAGCTGTCTGTGACCAGACTAAAAATAATTTTCAAGCCTTCATTTCATAACCGCTAACCGCTACACACAGCCTAAATCGTTGTCACCATATTAGCTAACGTCATAGTCAACATAGCTACTAGAACTAGAACGCGTTAGTAAACCCACTACAATCACACAGTACAGTGTACAGTCAGAAAGCAGTTTAGCAGTTACACCGGTGGGCCAAGGAGGCAACACATTTATAAAATCAAAGGTTAACCTTGACTTAAAAGAGTTCCAGTGTTGGATAGCTAGCTACGTAACATAGCATCCCTCTCTGTTGGATAGCCATAGCCAGCTAGCTAACATAGCATCCCTCTCTGTTTGATAGCCATAGCCAGCTAGCTAACATAGCATCCCTCTCTGTTTGAGCCGGGTGGTTGAGTAGGCTAAACTAGCTACCTGTATTCGCTAGCTAAGTAAATGAAAGTGGAAAAAAATATGAAATATAGCTCTCTCTCTCTCTCTCTCTCTCTCTCTCTCTCGCTCTTTCTCTCTTGTTTCTCCTTCATTTTTTAAGAATTTAATTTGTTCAAAACTGTTCAACTATTGTCTTTATCTCTCTTTGAGTCAACTAGTCACCACATTTTAGGCACTGCAATGCTAGCTGGCTGTAGTTTATGCTTTCAGAACTAGATTACATTTCTGATCCTTTGATTGGGTGGACAACATGTCAGTTCATGCTGCAAGAGCTCTGATAGGTTGGCGGATGTCCTCTGGAAGTTGCCATACCTACTGTGTTAGTCTATGGAATGTGGTGAGAACCACGAGCCTTCTAGGTTTTGTATTGAAGTCAATATACCCAGAGGAGGACGGAAATTAGCTGTCCTCCGGCTACACCATGGTGCTACCCTACAGAGTGCTGTTGAGGCTACTGTAGACCTTCATTGCAAACAGTGTGTTTCAATCATTTATTTGGTGAAATTAAAATATTGAGTATATTTGTATCTAAAAATGAAAACCTTTAAAATGTTTTGCTATTTACATTTCTATGAAATTCACTGAGGAGGATGGTCCTCCCCTTCCTCCTCTGAGGAGCCTCCACTGGAGACCACATAGAAGTGCGGCTCATGATCTAGTAGTGTGTGGTTTACAAACTACAAAAGCTGTTCAGATTAAATAAGATAATGATGTCTATGTATTTCTAAAACGGTTTCCTTCATCACATGATTTTTGTTCGCAAAATAATTCCATTATCCTCTCACCTGACTGTGACAAAATTGCACAATCATTTATCTTGTTTAAAAGATTCCAGGTCAAAACTTTGTTAGTGCTATTACTCCAGCCAAACCCTCTCTGTGCTGCACATAGTACTCTATCGACCATGTCCATGTCTCCCTTCGCACCAGATTGTTCGTGAGGACCACACAAAGACAAACTACTCAGTACGTATCAAAGCGACATCACTGCAATGGAACAAGGCTCAGATGAGGTCTAACACAATAGATCCTGGCTCAGATGAGGTCTAAAACAATGGAACAAGGCTCAGATGAGGTCTAACACAATGGAACAAGGCTCAGATGAGGTCTAACTCAATAGAACAAGGCTCAGATCAGATCTCACTCAATAGAGCAGGGCTCAGATAAGATCTCACTCAATAGATCAGGGCTCAGATCAGATCTCACTCAATAGAACAGGACTCAGATGAGGTCTAACACAATGGAATAAGACTCACCTCAGATCTAACATAATGACAGGGCTCATTGATGCGAACAAGGCTCAGATCTAACACAATAGCACAAACTGAGACTCGTTGGCTGCCTTTAAAAAATATTTTCTTATGCTAATTGATATCTTGTTTTTAGGATTTAGAGGGTGGGGATGATCGACCAATCAGATCAGCTCTTTTTCCCATAATTGGGAAAAAGATCCGAGTAGAGCTGCCTGTGTAAGCACAGCCACTGAGGAGAATATGAAAGTGATACAACCTGACATCATATAGCAAAACAACTTTCGGAACAATATTGTAAAATTTATACCGATGTATATAAGTCTGCTTTTTTGTAATGCATATTTAATACCGCCGTCTAGTGTATACCAGTGTTATCATAGCTTTGTAAAATGTGACATTTTGAGCCGTGAACTCGGCAGCTTTTAGATAGATATTATCCGGTGCTATGTTGCTCCTGTGTCAATGGTAACACCGCTGGTATGGCTCCTAATGGAGATAGTACTGCACATCACGGCCGAGAGCTCATTAAACCTGTATGTAAACTGTTAAGTAATGGCAAACTGGGAGGTTATATTGTGACACAGAGCAGAGCGGTTTTCTAACAGGGGAATATAAACAAAATGGCGACATTTTCACTACGACACCGTGAGTAGTGGCCCTCATTACTAGGAGAAGGCTTATGTTAAAACATATTGGTCAGTACAGCAGTAGCAATCCAGAAAAATTATACTCTGGAAACTGCTCTGATACTGACAACATACAGTATTATACTCTGGGAACTGCTCTGATACGGACAACATACAGTATTACACTCTGGGAACTGCTCTGATACGGACAACATACATTATTACACTCTGGGAACTTCTCTGATACGGACAACATACAGTATTACACTCTGGGAACTTCTCTGATACGGACAACATACCGTACAGTATCTGTATAAGTAGTTTAACTATAAAAACATGAAACATCGTATTAACATCGTATTATTAACATAGTATTAACACAATTATTGAAGCATTTCTATACGTGCCAAACAAACAAAAATAGCATTTGTTGTCAAAAAGATAAAGAAGAAAACACTGTGAACACCGTTATTCACTACGTTCTGATGGTATGCAACTAAACAGCAACAACAACAGTGATGTGTTTTTTGTAAAGTGAAGTTACGAAACGTTACCATAGCTCTGGGATTAGACTGTCTTCTTCATGCACCTTTCTGGTACTCTACCAGACTGCGTCGTCGGCGTTAGTATTCAACACCAAAATCAAAAGTGCGTGAACAACAAATCATCAGTACCCTCAGTAGACGATCATGACAAAGTGGATTTTAACAATAACTCTCTACCCTCTAACTACGTTGTGATGCGGCTCCATTTGTCACGTATTTCATCTCATTTCCTTTCTCCTCTCTCGTTCTCTCTCCCTCTCTCTCTCTCTCTCTCTCTCGTTCTCTCTCCCTCTCTCTCTCTCGTTCTCTCTCTCGTTCTCTCTCCCTCTCTCTCGTTCTCTCTCGTTCTCTCTCGTTCTCTCTCGTTCTCTCTCCCTCTCTCTCTCTCCCTCTCTCCCTCTCTCCCTCTCTCTCTCTCTCTCTCGTTCTCTCTCCCTCTCTCTCGTTCTCTCTCTCGTTCTCTCTCCCTCTCTCTCGTTCTCTCTCGTTCTCTCTCGTTCTCTCTCCCTCTCTCTCTCTCCCTCTCTCCCTCTCTCTCGTTCTCTCTCGTCCTCTCTCACCCTCTCTCTCGTTCTCTCTCTCGTTCTCTCTCCCTCTCTCTCGTTCTCTCTCGTTCTCTCTCCGTCTCTCTCGTTCTCTCTCGTTCTCTCTCGTTCTCTCTCGTTCTCTCGTTCTCTCTCATTCTCTCTCGTTCTCTCTCGTTCTCTCTCTCCCTCTCTCTCGTTCTCTCTCCATCTCTCTCGTTCTCTCTCGTTCTCTCTCCCTCTCTCTCGTTCTCTCTCGTTCTCTTTTGTTCTTTCTCCCTCTCGTTGTTCTCTCTCCATCTCGTTGTTCTCTCTCCTTGTCTTTGTTCTCTCTCCCTCTCTCGTTCTCTGTTGTTCTCTCTTGTTCTCTTTGTTCTCTCTCCCTCTCTCTTGTTCTCTCTTCCGCTCGTTTTTCTCTCTCCATCTTGTTGTTCTCTCTCCCTCTCTTTGTTCTCTCTTGTTCTCTTTATTCTCTCTCCCTCTCTCTTGTTCTCTCTTCCGCTCGTTTTTCTCTCTCCATCTTGTTGTTCTCTCTCCCTCTATTTGTTCTCTCTCCCTCTCTCTCGTTCTCTCTTGTTCTCTCTTGCTCTCTTGTTCTCTCTTGTGCTCTCTCCCTCTCGTTGTTCTCTCGCCTTCTCTTTGTTCTCTCTCCCTCTCTCTTGTTCTCTCTTGTTCTCTTTGTTCTCTCTCCCTCTCTCATTCTCTCTTGTTCTCTCTTTGTTCTCTCTCCCTATCTATCTGTCACACCTTGATCTGTTTCACCTGTCTTTGTGATTGTCTCCACCTCCCTCCAGGTGTCACTCATCTTCCCCATTATCCTGTGTGTATATTCTGGTGTTCTCTGTCTTTTCACAAGTCGTCTTGTTTGTCAAACTTACCAACATTTGCCCTGTCAGCTCCTGTTTTATCCCAGCCGCACTTTTTTTTCTGTCCCGTCTCTGTACCCACCTGCCTGACCCTGACCCTGAGCCTGCCCTTGACTCTGACCCTGAGCCTGCCCTTGAGCCTGCCCCTGACCCTGAGCCTGCCCCTGACCCTGAGCCTTAGCCTGCCCCTGAGCCTGCCCCTGACCCTGAGCCTTACCTGACCCTTAGCCTGCCCCTGAGCCTGCCCCTGACCCTGAGCCTGCCCCTGACCCTGAGCCTGACCCTGAGCCTGCCTGCCGACCTGTACCCTTGCCCCCTCTCTGGATTATTGACCCCTGCCTAGCTTGACCGGTCTCTTGCCCCTTGGACTATTAAACCATTGTTTATTCAACGTGTCTGCATCTGACTCTCTGATTCCTGAAACTATCTCTCTATCTTCCTCTCTTTCTCGCTCTCCATTTCGTCTCTGTTGGCAGGCCGTCCATGTACAATGAGTGAACCATTTACAATATAGAATAATTTAATATGATATGCTGTATAATAAGTCATCTGTTGCAGATGTTTTCATTCTCTGCTGGGCCCTCCTCTCATTTATCAAACCATATCAGTTACCGTCAAATGAGAGAGAGAGAGAGACAGAGAGAGAAATGGAGAGAGACGGAGCGAGATGGAGAGAGAGAGGGAGATTTGTTTTTTAAATGTTTTTATTTCACCTTTATTTAACCAGGTAAGGAGGTTGAGAACAAGTTCTCATTTCCAACTGCGACCTGGCCAAGAATAAAGCAAAGCTGTGCGACAAAAACAACAACAACAGAGTTACACATGGAGTAAACAAACATACAGTCAATAACACAATAGAAATGTCTATGTACAGTGTGTGCAAATGAAGTAGATTAGGGAGGTAAGGCAATAAATAGGCCATAGTGGCGAAATAATTACAATTTAGCATTAACACTAGAGTGATAGATGTGCAGAAGATGAATGTGCAAGTAGAGACAAAGGGGTGAAAAAAGAGCCACAAAAAAAATATGATGAGGGGATAATGTAGTTGGGTTGGAGAGGGAGAGAGAGAGAGATTACACAGATCCACAAAGAATTCGAAAAACAAATCCAATTTTGAAAAACTCCCATATCTACTGGGTGAAATTCCACAGTGTGCCATCACAGCAGCAAGATTTGTGACCTGTTGCCACGAGAAAAGGGCAACCAGTGAAGAACACACACCATTGTAAATACAACCCATATTTATGCTTATTTATTTTATCTTGTGTCCTTTACCATTTGTACATTGTTAAAAAACTGTATATATATATAATATGACATTTGTAATGTCTTTATTGTTTTGAAACTTCTGTATGTGTAATGTTTACTGTTAATTTTTATTGTTTATTTCACTTTATATATTCACTTTATAAATTATCTACCTCACTTGCTTTGGCAATGTTAACACATGTTTCCCATGCCAATAAATCCCTTGAATTGAATTGAATTGAATAGAATTGAGATGGAGATTGACACAGAGGGAGAGATGGAAAGGGAGAGAGACACAGAGAGAGATGGAAGGGGAGAGAAACAGAGAGAGAGAGATGGAAAGGGAGAGAGACACAAAGAGAGAGCGAGAGAGAGAGAGAGAGAGAGAGCGAGAGAGAGAAGGATAGAGACAGACAAAGAGATGGAGAGAGACCGAGATGGAGATGGAGAGAGACAGAGAGAGATGGAGATGGAAAGGGAGAGAGAGAAGGAGAAGTAGAGAGACAGAGAGAGAGAGAAGGAGAAAGACTGAAAAAGAAGGAAGAAGAAGAAGGTGGAGGAGGGGAGCGCTTGGTCTGCTTTCTCTCGCTATCTCTCTCTTTCTCGCAGTCGCTCTCACAATGACTTTCATTCACTGTGCAGTCAGTCCATGACCTTAAACCCTTATGAATTGTGTATAGATGAACACGCACCAAGGGCAGAGTGTTAAATGATGCAACGGCACACTAAGTACATTAAGATTTAACATAAAGACCTCTGAAGCCATAACTGCCCTCTGTCCTGGGATCCATTAACCTTGTCACTGGGAGAAAGGGACATGTCCAGAGAGAGAACATGGCCGCTTCTGCCACGCCTTATGGAAGACACCGGTACTCAAATAGGCCTTATGTTCGACAGACATAAGGTAAGCCTACCATTTCAAAAGATAAAAAGTGGTAGTAATAAATATATCAAATTAACTTCTTAAGGTATAGGGGGCAGCATATTCACTTTTGGATAAATAGCGTGCCCAATTTCAACTTCCTGCTACTCATGCCAAGAATATAAGATATGCATGTTGTTAGTATATTTGCATAGAAAACACTCAGAAGTTTCTAAAACTTTTTGAATCATGTCTGTGAGTATAACAGAACTTATGTAGCAGGCAAATACCCGAGGACTAACCGTTCGAGAATTTTTTTTTTTTAGGTCTGTCTGTTCAGTGAGTCTCATTGGGAAACTATATTTCTTAGGCACCTGTTTTCAGTTCCTACCGCTTCCACTGGATGTCACCAGTCTTTGGAATTTGGTTGAGCTTATTATTTTGTGCAATGAAGAAGTACGGCCATCTTGGTAAAAGGTAACTCTGTTGAGAGTGCGCAAGACTTGAAAATGAGCGTTAGTTTCCTCTCGTCCTCTATTGAAATCAGATAGACCCGTCTTCAATTTGATCGATTATTAACATTTAAAAATACCTAAAGTTGTATTACAAAAGTAGTTTGAAATGTTTTGGCAAAGTTTACAGGCAACTTTTGAGATATTTTGTAGTGACGTTGTGCAATTTGGAAGCTTTTTTGTTCTGGATCAAACGCGCCAAATAAATTGACATTTTGGATATATATGGACGGAATTAATCTAACAAAAGGACCAATTTTGATGTTTATTGTATTCAAAGGTAAGGCATGTTTTATATTTTATTTCTGCGTTTTGTGTAGCTCCTGCAGCGTTGAAATATGCTCTCTTTGTTTACTGTTGTGCTATCATCAGATAATAGTATATTATGCTTTTTGCCGAAAAGCCTTTTTTTAAATCTGACATGTTGGCTAAATTCACAACGAGTGTAGCATTAATTTTGTATCTTACATGTGTGATTTAATGAAAGTTTGATTTTTATATAATTTTATTTGAATTTGCCGCTTTTCCCTGGCTTTTGGCCAAGTGGGACGCAAGCGTCCCCTATACTAGAAGTATACAAATTCAAAACAACAGAAATCTCATGATTAAAATTCCTCAAACATACAAGTATTTTACACCATTTTAAAGATACACTTGTTGTAAATCCAGCCACAGTGTCCGATTTCAAAAAGGCTTTACGACGAAAGCAAGTCAGCACCTAGTCACAGAAAAACACAGACATTTTTCCAGCCAAAGAGAGGAGTTACAAAAAGCAGAAAGAGAGATAAAATTAATCACTAACCTTTGATGATCTTCATCAGATGACACCCATAGGACTTCATGTTACACAATACATGTATGTTTTGTTCGATAAACTTCATATTTATATCCAAAACTCTCAGTTTACATTAGCGTGTTATGTTCAGTAGTTCCAAAACATCTGGTGATTTTGCGGAGAGCCACATCAATTTACAGAAATACTCATAATAAACATTGCTAAAAGATACAAGTGTTATGCATGGAATTTTAGATCCACTTCACCTTAACTTCTCTAGGGTAGGAGGCAGCATTCAGAATTTTGGATGAAAAGCATGCCCAAATTAAACGGCCTGCTTTTCGGGCCCAGAAGATATGATATGCATATAACTGGTAGATTTGGATACAAAACTAGTGTCTGTGAGTATAACAGCACTGAACTGATTTGGTAGGTGAAAACCTGAGAAAAATCCATTCAGGAAGTATTTTTTGTTGTCGGTTTTGTAGTTTTCTAATCAATGCCATTACAGTATCCATTGACTTAGGACTCAATTTGCGTTCCTATGTCTTCCACTAGATGTCAACAGTATTTAGAAATTGTTTCAGGCTTGTTTTTTTAGTTTTTTTTCTTATAAATGAGGGAGTAATCTCACTGGATGTTGGCCAGAACATACCCTAGAGACGTTAATGCAACCGCTGTGTCAGATTTCAAAAAAACTTTACGGAAAAAGCACGCCATGCACTAATCTGAGTACAGCGCTCAGACACAAAAACAAGCCATACAGATACCCGCCATGTTGTGGAGTCAACAGAAGTAAGAAATAGCATTATAAATATTCACTTACCTTTGATGATCTTCATCAGAATGTACTCCTAGGAATCCCAGTTCCACAATAAATGTTTGATTTGTTCGATAAAGTCCATAATTTATGTCCAAAACCTCCTTTTTGTTTGCGCGTTTAGCCCAGTAATCCAAATTCATGAGGTGTGAGCACTAGGTCCAGATGAAAAGTCAACCCGTTCCGTTACAGTTCGTATAAACATGTCAAACAATGTATAGAATCAATCTTTAGGATGTTTTTAACATAAAACTCCAATAATGTCCCAACCGGAAAATTCCTTTGTCTTTAGAAATGCAATGGAACTCAGGTCGCTCTCACGGGTGCGTGCGTGATTAGCTCATGGCATGACACCTGGTTGAAACAGCTCTCTTTCTCTCCCCCTTCATAGTAGAAGCCTCAAACAAGGTTCTAAAGACTGTTGACATCTTGTGGAAGCCGTAGGAAGTACAATATGACCCCATAGACACTGTATATTCGATAGGCAATGACTTGAAAAACTACAAACCTCAGACTAGAAAAGGGAGAATAGCAAAAGCTGGAGAACTAGGAAAACCGCTGGTTGACTGGGACAAACAAGACGAACTTGCACAGAGAGACCGGAAACACAGGGATAAATACACTGGGGAAAACGAGCTAATTTGGAGGGGGTGGAGACAATAACACGGACAGGTGAAACAGACCAGGGTGTGACAGAAGTTGACATCTCTGATTTGTACCATCCAGTCTACTAATTCAACAACCTGACGTTGACATCCCTGAATTTACAGAACCCTTTTTAACCATTCAAAATAAGTCCACTTCTATGGCTTGTTTTATCTTAACGTCAACATATTTCTTCCACCTTTACTTTCAAGCCTATCCAACCAATGGACCGTTAGTTCGTCCGTCCTTTGAGACGTTCAGTAATACTCAGAACATCTGTTGTCTCTCCAACTTTAAAAAACATCAAAATGTTGTCATACACCAGAGAAATCAAAGAACCAAGACAATTGACCATCGCCACCAGAGATCACTTTGTAGAGCAGAGCTGAGAGGGTTAGTCCACTGTTGAAACCCCTGATCATATTGTAGAGTCTAGCTGAGGGTTAGTCCACTGTTGAAACCCCTGATCACATTGTAGAGTCTAGATGAGAGGGTTAATCCACTGTTTAAACTCCTGATCATATTCTAGAGTCTAGCTGAGGGTTAGTCCACTGCTGAAACACCTGATCATATTGTAGAGTCTAGCTGAGGGTTAGTCCACTGTTTAAACCCCTGATCATATTGTAGAGTCTAGCTGAGGGTTGGTCCACTGTTTAAACCCCTGATCGCATTGTAGAGTCTAGCTAAGAGGGTTAGTCCACTGTTGAAACCCCTGATCATATTGTAGAGTCTAGCTGAGGGTTAGTCCACTGTTGAAACCCCTGATCACATTGTAGAGTCTAGATGAGAGGGTTAATCCACTGTTTAAACTCCTGATCACATTCTAGAGTCTAGCTGAGGGTTAGTCCACTGCTGAAACACCTGATCATATTGTAGAGTCTAGCTGAGGGTTAGTCCACTGTTTAAACCCCTGATCACATTGTAGAGTCTAGTTGAGGGTTGGTCCACTGTTTAAACCCCTGGTCACATCGTAGAGTCTAGCTGAGGGTTGGTCCACTGTTTAAACCCCTGGTCACATTGTAGAGTCTAGCTGAGAGGTTTTCCCCTGTTTAAACCCCTGATCATATTGTAGAGCGGAGATGAGAGGATTAATCCACTGTTTAAACCCCTGATCATATTGTAGAGTCTAGATGAGACGATTAATCCACTGTTTAAACCCCTGATCATATTGTAGAGTCTAGCTGAGATGAGAGGATTAATCCACTGTTTAAACCCCTGGTCAAATTGTAGAGTCTAGATGAGAGGATTAATCCACTGTTTAAACCCCTGATCACATTGTAGAGTCTAGATGAGAGGATTAATCCACTGTTTAAACCCCTGATCATATTGTAGAGTCTAGCTGAGATGAGAGGATTAATCCACTGTTTAAACCCCTGATCACATTGTAGAGTCTAGATGAGAGGATTAATCCACTGTTTAAACCCAAAGAACCTTTGAGCTGGCTTCCTAAACCTATAGCTCAGAAACAATGCCCTTATTTCTGTCACTCAACCTGCCCCCATTAGCATACTGCCAGGGAGATATTAGCATGTCAATTATGTCAGAGGATGACATTTTAAAAGCTTGTAAAGGACTAGTATGAAATCACAGAAATGAATTGCAAAAACCCTGCCTCATTCCTTTTTCATAAGGAATTGAAAGTCCTTTACATCCCTCCGTGAGAAAAAGGAGAAAAATCCCCAAATAGTTCTACATTACGGAGACTGGTATCAAATGATTCAGAGCGTTTTGGAACAATGGATCATTGTTGAATTTTTTTATATAATAATATTTTTAACCCCTTTTTGAAACTTTTGTGTTCGTGTTTTTGTTATTCACCCAATGTTCACGGGTCTGGTGGACCCACAAAATGATTTGGTATTTAAAAAAATACAGCCATAACAACTTACATAAAAATACTTCATGGTTAGATACTGACTTTTATCAATTGCAAGCAATATAGACAGCATACAAGTTCACATATTGCCACTTACCTCTGCTACATCACATTTATCCATAAAAGCTCTATTCGGTTTTTTTTACTCTTATATAAAATGTGATTTTTGTCAACAAAAATCAATTATAATCAAGACGCAGGGTGGAATAAATCATGTTTATCTTGAACAAATACAAATTAAAGAAGGTTTTCATCACTTGTGATGTTTATTGCTTTGATTTGAACAAATTGGAAGGACACATTTTACATACAGTATTTTATGGAATGAATGAGTCCAATTGAACACATATTAAGGCTGTTCTACACACTACATGAGACAACGTTTTCCTGTGTGTGTGTTGCAAAGGAGTTTCTTGCACTTGATGCATGTGTACTGTGTCTTCCTGTCCTTTTTGGCCGTGAACACAAACTTAGGAATTGACAGGCCTGTTCCGTGTATTCAACAGCTGAGGTGGGAGCTATGGCTTGTTTTTTTTTTCATACTGGTCATACCATCATCAGCTTACTCTTGAGGAGCTCCGTTCCCAGCTTGTGCGATGTAAAAAAAGTTATTGCATGTGTTGTTGTGGTCACGGAGTCCCTGTGTCATGACCAGGACAACCCACATCCCTTGGTTCTGCTCAGGGGTTCCTCCATCTGGCTTCCCGATATGCAATTGCAAGTTCCACTCACATGATGAAGCAGCATCACAGGCAGCCCAGATCTTGATTCCATATTTTTCAGGTTTAGACAGTATGTACTGCCTGTAGGGTTATAATAACTCCAAAGTAAACATGTAAATGAGTTTGGTCCGTCTCCTTCCATCTCTCTCCAAAAACACGCCTTCCCTCCAAATTGGTGCAGTCTAGAATGATTTTCTGGATGGTGTCTGGGATGAACCGTTGAAAACAAGTCTGTTCTGCAGAGGAGTAACCGGCACTGGTTGCATCCTTATCACACAAAACATGTTACATCCATATTTCTAATCCTGCAGGCTGCTGATGAGCTGGTTGCATCCTTATCACACAAAACATGTTACATCCATATTTCTCCTCCTGCAGGCTGCTGATGGGCTGGTTGCATCCTTATCACACAAAACATGTTACATCCATATTTCTCCTCCTGCAGGCTGCTGATGAGCTGGTTGCTGATGGGCTGGTTGCTGATGGGCTGGTTGCTGATGGGCTGGTTGCTGATGGGTTGGTTGCTGATGGGCTGGTTGCTGATGGGTTGGTTGCTGATGGGCTGGTTGCTGATGGGCTGGTTGCTGATGGGCTGGTTGCTGATGGGCTGGTTGCTGATGAGCTGGTTGCTGATGGGTTGGCTGCTGATGGGCTGGTTGCTGATGGGTTGGCTGCTGATGGATTGGTTGCTGATGGGCTGGTTGCTGATGGGCTGGTTGCTGATGGGCTGGTTGCTGATGAGCTGGTTGCTGATGGGTTGGCTGCTGATGGGCTGGTTGCTGATGAGCTGGTTGCTGATGGGTTGGTTGCTGATGGGCTGGTTGCTGATGGATTGGCTGCTGATGGGCTGGTTGCTGATGGGCTGGTTGCTGATGGGTTGGTTGCTGATGGGCTGGTTGCTGATGAGCTGGTTGCTGATGGATTGGCTGCTGATGGGCTGGTTGCTGATGGGCTGGTTGCTGATGGGTTGGTTGCTGATGGGCTGGTTGCTGATGAGCTGGTTGCTGATGGGTTGGTTGCTGATGGGCTGGTTGCTGATGGGCTGGTCCTGGGGTTGGCTGAGGGTCAATCTCATCCTCTTCTTCCAACTCACTGTCAGACTCAGAGACATTATCCTCATAGTCGGAACATTCTTAATCTTCCAAACTGGAAGACTCCACTACCACACTAACTCCTCTCTCCACTAAAAATTATTTTTAAGGCCTTATTAGCAGAGATTATTTTTGCCATACTGATTTTTTTTTTGTGTTAAGGAGCCACACAATACAAAGTTATTTATTTACTCACAGGAATAACAAATGAGAAGTGAAAAGGTTTGATGCCGTGAGGCTGGTCATCACATGACCTCTGAGAGAACAGCTGGCATTCCTCAGGTCTTTTATTTTACTAGTTCTTAGAACGTCATGTGACGATCCCAAAGCGTCTCTGGGGGGACATTTTCTAGTTCCCGGTTTGACCCGGGAACATCCCCCCAAAAAACGTGTTTTGAACGTTCTTGAGATGTTATGTCATGGTCAACTGGAGGTATTTTTTCGAGTTCCCAGTTTGTCCCGGGGACGTCCCCCAAGGAAAGTTTTCGGACGTTGTTGAGACGTTTTGTTATGGTCCCCTGAAGCTCCCCTGATTGTCCCAGGTGTCAGAATGGTGTTATTTTTTCAATTCATTTTTTATTGCTCTTAGTGCTTGAAATAGGGTATTTTTCACATGATTTTATACATTCAATATAACATGGGAACATGCTGTAGGAATGCATATGCCCCTACAAAAATATAAAATACTTAAGTAATACTTTCAGAACAAAACATACAATAGAAACTACAAAGTACACACAAAAAACATGCCTGAATATGTCAATTATAATAATAAGACTCACAAAGGTAGATCCATTACATACGAAACTTAGTTAGGCAGTTTACTGTAGAGTAGAAGGAAATTGCAGTTTTCAAATGAAGTTCTCTAGGTGGAGTAACTTTGCCAGATCACGGTCGATGCAGGGACTGAACCTGTTAAAACGTGTTTTAATTGTCATTTTCTTTATTGGGTGTGCTTGTTATTAATACCAATTAAAGTTTTTCAGCAAGCAATCTTTGACAAATCAGGACAGGTCGTTTAACTGAGCAGTCAATACGATCGCATGCTGTAAAACAGTTATCACTAAGGTCACTACAGAAAACACCAAACTGATAGCTTTCAGGATTATTTGTGACATCAAGGAGAGGAGCCTTTTCTGTGTGTTTGGAGTCTACTCCCTCCCTCCACTCACTCACTCACTCACTCACTCACTCACTCACTCCCCTCTCCTCCACTCCACTACCTCCTCTCCACTCTACTCCTCTCCACTCTACTCCCCTCCACTCTACTCCCCTCCACTCCCCTCCACTCACTCACTCCCTTCTCCTCCACTCCACTACCTCCACTCCACTACCTCCACTCCACTCCAATACCTCCACTCAATCCCTCTACTAAACTCCCTTCCACTCCCCTCCACTCCACTACCTTCACTCCACTACCTCCACTCAACTCCACTACCTCCACTCAACTCCACTCCACCACCTCCACTCAACTCCACTCCACCACCTCCACTCAACTCCACTCAACCACCTCCACTCAACTTCACTCCACTACCTCCACTCAACTCCACTCAACTACCTCCACTCCACTACCTCCACTCCCATCCACTCCACTCCCTTCCACTCCACTACCTCCACTCAACTCCACTCCTCCACCTCCACTACCTCCACTCCACTACCTCCGCTCAACTCCACTCCACCACCTCCACTCAACTCCACTTCACTACCTCCACTCCCATCCTCTCCACTCCCTTCCACTCCACTACCTCCTCTCAACTCCACTCCACCACCTCCACTCAACTCCACTCCACTAGCTCCACTCCCATCCTCTCCACTCCCTTCCACTCCACTACCTCCACTCCACTCCACTCCACCACCTCCACTACCTCCACTCAACTCCACTCCACCACCTCCACTCAACTCCACTCCACTACCTCCACTCCCTTCCACTCCACTACCTCCACTCAACTCCACTCCAATAGCTCTACTCCCATCCTCTCCACTCCCTTCCACTCCACTACCTCAACTCAACTCCACTCCACTACCTCCACTCAACTCCAATCCACTACCTCCACTCCCATCCACTCCACCACCCCCACTTTTTTCAGCAACCAAATCTGTAAGTGACCTAAGATGAATTGTGAGCAGGTGTGGTCTGGTCTGGTCTGCAGTGGCTGGCGGGCTAGCTGGCCATGGCGTGCACTATCGATTGCCCTTTCTCACCAATGTGGCATTCAGACAACAGACAGACAGACAAGCGAGAGCAGCACCCTGAGTTGCTGCCGGAACCAGAGACACAGGTCTCTGCAGCCTGGAGACTGCCAGCCCGCCCAACTGCCTACCTGATGCAGCTGTTAATTATTCTTTATTAATGCGCCTGACATTTGGGCTGGTGATCTTCTCCTAGACCTGTCGCTTGCCCTGCCTGCGATAGCCTCTGATGTGACAGAGGGAGAGGACAGGGGAGAGGGGGAAGGAGGGACGGAGGGACGGAGGGACAGAGGGACAGAGGGACAGGGGGAATGAGGGACAGAGGAAATGAGGGACAGAGGGAATGAGGGACAGAGGGAATGAGGGACAGAGGGAATGAGGGACAGAGGGAATGAGGGACAGAGGGAATGAGGGAATGAGGGAATGAGGGAATGAGGGACAGAGGGACAGAGGGAATGAGGGACAGAAGGAATGAGGGAATGAGGGACAGAGGGAATGAGGAAATGAGGGACAGAGGGAATGAGGGAATGAGGGAAAGAGGGAATGAGGGAATGAGGGACAGAGGGAATGAGGGACAGAGGGAATGAGGGACAGAGGGAATGAGGGAATGAGGGACAGAGGGAATGAGGGAATGGGGGACAGAGGGAATGAGGAAATGAGGGAATGAGGGAATGAGGGACAGAGGGAATGAGGAAATAAGGGAATGAGGGTCAGAGGGAATGAGGGAGGAGACTCATTACCTTTAAGCCCAAATCTGTCATCTGCGCCACCTTGAAGTTCACTACCTTGAATAGCAGCCTGAACTGAGGGACTTCCGCAGAGCTACGAGAGAGGAAACATTCATTTGACTGGAAGATGGAAGTAGGAGGAGAAGGAGGAAGAGGAGGAGGAGGAGGAGGAGGAAGAGACAGAAAGGGGCTCATGGAGAAATAGGAAAAGTTCATAAATATCCCCTTAGAGTCTAAGTAACATAATACAAGCAATCTAAATCTGTCAGTTTAAAACTAGAGATGTGTCTGCGAGCAGGAGTTGTGACAGAGCTTTCAATTTTTGGGCAAATATGGAATATTGATAATGATAAATATAGTTTATTTATTTATAGTCCTATCATGATGGAACGGTCCCAAACCCTAGACACCCACCTGAGCGGCCCACACACTAAGGATAAGTCGTTATCTATTTTATAGGCCTAGTGCAATAGTCTATACACAGCCGAGGCAGAGAGATACACGCGGTCAGAGACCCACTAAGGCAGCCCTGCCTTCTAAAGATGCCTGGCAGGTTTGGTCCTACAAAGCTAAAGCCCCCGGATGGCTGAGCATAACATAATATACAAGGAATTTCTCCAAGCTGCTAATGAGAACCTTGCCGATCTTGTACCTAGCCGGTGTGGTGGATTCCGGTGTGGTGTCCTTACCCAGGCAGTGGCAGTACTGGCAACACTAAGTGCAGTAACCCACGGGGATGGTGGTCACACTCAGACAATCAGAGAGGGGGCAAATTTTTGTGGCCCTGGCAACGCAAAATAATCGAAAGATCTGACTGTACAGAGAGGCTTGGGTGAAACGATCACAACAGGGGACCAGTGTGTGTGTGTTTCAGGGGGAAGGGGCTCTATCTGATCTCTATCACCTACGACGTGATGTTGGTTCATCAAATCTCCCCGTTCTCAGTTTTTGCAGGCCTTCTCAAACAGCTGCAACTGTATTTAGCCTTTTCACATCAAGTCTGCTCTTGAGTTGGGCTCGGAGTTGTTCTAGTCCTATTAAGTCCCAGGTTGGGATCAAAGAGTTGTTCTAGTCCTATTAAACAAAGTCCCCGGTTGGGGACAAAGTGTTGTTCTTGTCCTCGTAAACAGTTCGGGATCATTTTTGGATATACTTCTTGTTATTTTGTAATATTACAACCAGACTGAAATATTCCTTTCTTGTAGATGAATAAAATAAATGTTATGTCAATATCAACTCTAAAGAGGTGTAGGTGTGACAAGAAACAGTGGTGGCATTAGGAAGATTTACTTCCGATCTACTTTTGTTTTTTGAACATGGTGATGTCATCGTAGCGCAGACGAGCCAGCAAGGAAGTACAGCTGATGCTGGCAGTACCACATCAAATCAGAACGATACGGAAGTTTTTCTGGAATCCGATCCAGAGGAGGGAGAGCTGGTTTCCTCACCTGGAGGATTCACATTTTTACTGAAGATCTGAAGTGGGAACTGACACACATGGTTTGCTTACTTGCTTAATGACGTAGACCGTTGAATTCCCTGTGGAAAATAGCTAGGCATTCAATGAACCACAACCGCTTCCAACCCTGTTTGTCCTGTTTCATTCGTTCCATTGAATGTGTGCTTGGTTTATCCCTGTGCAATACTAGCGATGCTTGCCAATGCCTGTCTAAATTGACCGACTGTTTCCTGGTCAGTTTCGCTTGTCCTTGACGTGCTAAACCCAGACTAAGTGTTTGATTGCACATGTAAAACATTTCAAAACTCTAATTAGAAAAATGGCCTGCCAAACTAAAAGCTATAACTGACAATACTGACTGAACTAGCCAATGATTTACGAACTAGAAAAATACAGAAAGATAACAGCATTCATCTAATGATGTTGAAGAGATATACAGATTACTGGAACACAAACAGTTGAAAGAGAACACAGCAGCAGCAACACAGCAGCAGCAACACAGCAGCAGCAACACAGCAGCAACACAGCAGCAGCAACACAGCAGCAGCAACACAGCAGCAGCAACACAGCAGCAGCAACACAGCAGCAGCAACACAGCAGCAGCAACACAGCAGCAGCAACACAGCAGCAGCAACACAGCAGCAGCAACATAACCAGGAGTGGAATAAACCCCCCCAAAAAATACTCAATGAAATAAAAGCCTTTTCGTGAACTAACTTGCATTACTGATAGCTAATTAATTGAGGAAAATTGTACTTACTATTTCTGTGACATGTGCTTGTCCCACCTAGCTATTTTAAGATGAATGTAAGTCGCTCTGGATAAGAGTGTCTGTTAAATGACTCAAATGTCAATGAAAATGAGAGGGAGGATGCTTGGTCTCCTTGTTAAGATTATATAGATCCATACATGAAGGATCTGCTGGTTTCTGCGGTATCATGCCTGAGCAGGCAACATAATACGTGATATTAATTTAGATAATTCATGAGTTTCATGAACTGTGAAGCTCAAATTTGCTGCATGGCAATGTGTTTAATAGTCCCTATGAGCAGTTCTGAGGCCTCCCTATTATCCCTGCTGCCGTGGAAACCAAACAACCCATCCATTTCAAACACCATCTCTGTTTTTCTAATTCTTCTCACACTCTAATTGAAACAGTGAACACCCAACTACTTGATTGATGTGTGGGTAACACTGGGTACAATTAGCCCACCGAACATTCACACAGAACCAGCAATCAAAAGCGGGGCTTAAAAATTCTGTGAACCAGGATATCTGGAAAACCTGGGAATTTATTGAAAGTTCCCAGACTTTTTGCTACCCTAATCAAAAGCACAATTCAACTTCGATGGATGAAACATGGCTCCCCCCTGCCCAGTTTACATCATCATAAAACAACTGGACACACATCAACGCTGCTTTCGCAAGATGAACTGAGCCAACCATGGCTTTTCCTAGCCTTTTGGGGGCCCTAAGCTAAAATTAAAAACATTTTGTGGCCCCCCCTACTGACGGCGGAGATAAAACAAAGAGTTTAGAGTTAATTTCCTGCTTTCTGCCATGGTGGGCAGAGAAAACGTGTCCGTTTTTAAGCACGTCTAATGTAATTCAACATATTTTGCCATGGGGCGAAGAGAAGATATTTGTATAACTGATTTTATGCAATTCTATTAATTTTGCCATGGGGTGGATAGTTCTTTTGTTGTTGTAGTTTTACAGGTAATTTACTGCAATATAAAACAAATGGCATAGGGTTGAATTTTTTCTTTTGCAGGTTTAAAACTAATTTCCTGCAATTTGTTGCTGCTGCGTTCTCTTTCAACTTCTACACATGACTTACAGTGCGTTCGGAAAGTATTCGTACCCCTTGACAAATAGGGAGGCCGGCAGTACTTGGTTAACAGTCGTGGAAAAGAGGCTTGCTTCCCCCGGCCGCTCCACACATCTGCTGTTCTTTTGGCCTTATTTATTGTGAGATGCTCTGGAGGTTTTTCAACAACACGTGGAGATGTTTCTACTTTCACACGTTATTCAGTGGAGAGAACACAAAGCTTACAGCTAGAGCTGATACACTGCCTTCAGAAACTATTCACATCTCTTGACTCATTATACAATTTGTTGTGTTACAGCCAAAATTGATTAAAAATATCATTTTTGTCCTTACCCATCTACACACAATACCCCATGATGACAAATTGAAAACATGGTTTAGAACTGTTCACAAATGCATTGAAAATTAAATAGAGAAATATTTTATTCAATAAAGTATTTACACCTTGGAGTCAATAATTTGTAGAACGACCTTTGGCAGTGTTTACAGCAGTGACTCTTTCTGGGTACGACTCTAAGAGTTTTGCACTAGATTGTGCAACATTTTCCCATTGTTCCCAAAATTCTTCAAACTCTGTCATGTTGGTTGTTGATCATTGCTAGACAACCATTTTCAGGTATCGCCACAGATTTGGCCTTGTGTTTCAGTATATTGTCCTGCTGAAATATAATCCTCTACGATTTTGCCTGTGCTTAGCGTCATTCTACTTCTTTTTTTTCCTGGAAAAGTCCACAGTCCTTAACCATAACAAACATAAACATAACATTATGAAGCCACCACTATAATTGAAAATATGGAGTTTGATACTTAGTAAAGTGTTGTATTGGATTTGCCTCAAACATAACACTTTGTTTTAAAGACAACAAGATAATTGCTTTGCCACATTTTTTTTTTTAAACATTTTTTTATTGCAAACAGGATGAATGTTTTGGAGTACTGTTCTTCTGCACAGACTTCCTTCTTTTCATTTTGTCATGTAGATTAGTATTGTGGAGTAATTACAATGTTATTGAACCATCCTCAGTGTTCTCCTATCATAGCCATTAAACTCTGTGACTGTTTTAAAGTCACTATTGGCCTTATTGTTAAATCCCTGAGCGGTTTCCTTCCTCTCCGGCAACTGAGTTAGGAAGAACGTCGGTATCTTTCTAGTGACTGGGTGTATTGATGCACCAACCAAAGTGACTGGGTGTATTGACACACCATTCAAAGTGACTGGATATATTGACACACCATTCAAAGTGAGAGAGTGTATTGACACACCATTCAAAGTGTAATTAAGAATTTGACCATGCTCAAAGGGATATTCATTGTCTGTTTATTTTATTTATATATATACAGTATATATATACAGTATATATATATAAATATATATATATAGGTGCCATTCATTTTTGAGGCATTGGAAAACCTCCCTGGTCTTTTTGGTTGAATCTATGTCAGAAATGTACTGCTCGACTGAGGGACCTTTCATATAATTGTATGTGTGGGGTAGAGAGATGAGGTAGTCATTAATATATCATGTTATATACTATTATTGCATACCGAGGGAGTCCATGCAACTTATTATGTGACTTGTTAATTTAAGGATTGGGACCTTTTTTTTTCAATTTTTGCCAAAAATGACCAAATCTAACCACCTGTAGCTCAGGACCTGAAGCAATGATATGCATATTCTTGACACCATTTGAAAGGAAACACTTTGAAGTTTGTGGAAATATGAAATAAATGTGGAAGACTATAACACATTACATCAGATAAAAGATTATACAAACAACAAAAAACATTTGTTTCCAAAAACATGTTTATTTTCATCGTCTTTGAAATGCAAGAGAAAGGCCATATTATAATATTGGAGTTACATCGTAATTTAGATTTTGGCCAATCTAATATATGTAAAATGTGGGCTGTGCACAACATGATTTAGAAAAAGGGCAAGGGGTGTGAGTACTTTCTGAAGGCACTGTATGTCATGTTAGTATGATGTCTGAGTTTTTATTTATTATTTATTTTACCTTTATTTAACTAGGCAAGTCAGTTAAGAACAAATTCTTATTTTCAATGACGGCCTGGGTGAGAGTGACTAACAAAAATCAATAGCTTCGCTAGACTAATTTACAAATCCAAAAAACAAAAAAACGTTTTTCGACATGGCTAAACTGACGTAAAAGAGAGAGAGAGAATCTGCTGACGCAACAACCACATTTAAAAATGGCACCTTGTGTATTCTACGATTCTAACTAGAAAACAGTACATTGAGAGTTTCCCCCAAAATAAATAAACAAAAATAAGGGTTCCTTATGTCGGTTACGGCTGGCGTTTTTCTGTCTTGAACTCCTGAGACAAAACAGTAACACGTTCACTCAGGACATATTGCACCCCTCAGTTCCTGGTTGTAGATAGACACTAATACCATTGCTATTGGATAAGGACGATAAAGAATCAAGAAAGAATTTTAAAAAACCTGCTGCCATGTGTTTTCCTCTAAATGAAAGGAGGATTTGATATCATCAGTAATGTTGAGATGGACTACAGCTAGGAGCATGGAGCTGAGAGGAGCTGAGCAGCGATAGCCCTCTTTATCTTCCTCTTTGTCTTGAGCTTATCTACTCATCTGCTAGGTAACCACCCTGACCTTACACATTTAACGAGAGAGGAGAGGATAACTGCCGCCCTTACAGAGATGTTAAATAAGTCACAGCAGAGGTGGCTGGCGGTGAGAGAGGAGAGGAGAGGAGAGGAGAGGAGAGGAGAGGAGAGGAGAGGAGAGGAGAGGAGAGGAGAGGAGAGGAGAGGAGAGGAGAGGAGAGGAGAGGAGAGGAGAGGAGAGGAGAGGAGAGGAGATTAGAGGACACATAAAGCTTTTGTAATTGTGCCTTTTATCCTCAAGGAAGTAATGAAACCTCACTATTGGGCTTCTCTTTCTTTCTGAGGGGTGTTAGCAGATTAGTCTTGGTAGGGAGGAGGCAGAAGGGGAGGCTGGGGAGGGGGGTGTTCAGGAGAGTTTTACCGTTGGTTACAGTTACGTAGCGCTGACTTAAAAAGTAAAGTGTATATACGGATCCTATATATACTGATCCTATATATACTGATCCTACTGATCCTATATATACTGATCCTATACATACTGATCATATATACACTGATCCTATATGTACTGATCCTATAAGAACTGATCCTACTGATCCTATATATACTGATCCTGTATATACTGGTCCTATGTATACTGATCCTATATATATACATATATATATATATATACTGATCCTGTATATATACTGATCCTATATATATATACTGATCCTATATAAACTGATCCTATAAATACTGATCCTATAAGAACTGAACCTACTGATCCTATATATACTGATCCTATATATTATAATCTTACATATACTGATCCTGTATATGCTGATCCTATATATACTGACCCTATATATACTGATCCTATAGGTACTGATCCTGTATATACTGATCCTATATATACTGATCCTATATATACTGATCCTATAAGAACTTAACCTACTGATCCTATATATACTGATCCTATATATACTGATCCTATATATACTGATCCTATAAGAACTGAACCTACTGATCCTATATATACTGATCCTATATATACTGATCCTATATATACTGATCCTATAAGAACTGAACCTACTGATCCTATATATACTGATCCTATAAGAACTGAACCTACTGATCCTGTATATACTGATCCTATATATACTGATCCTATAAGAACTGAACCTACTGATCCTATTTATACTGATTGTATATGTACTGATCCTATAAGTACTGATCCTGTATATACTGATTCTATAGGTACTGATCTTGTATCAACTGATCCTATATATATATATACTGATCCTATATATACTGATCCTATAAGAACTGAACCTACTGATCCTATATATACTGATTGTATATGTACTGATCCTATAAGTACTGAACCTGTATATACTGATCCTATAGGTACTGATCATGTATATACTGATCCTGTATATATACTGATCCTATAAACTGATCCTATATATACTGATCCTATATATATACTGATCCTATATATATACTGATCCTATATATATACTGATCCTATATATATACTGATCCTATATATATATATACTGATCCTGTTTATACTGATCATATGTACTGATACTGTATATACAAATCATATATATATATATATTGATCCTATATATACTGATCCTATATGTAGTGATCCTGTACATACAAATCCTATATATATTCTGATGCTATATCTACTAATCATAGATATATATATATATATACTGATCCTTTATATAAACTGATCCTATATATTCTGATCCTATATATACTGATCCTGTATATACTGATCCTATATCCTGATTCTATATGTACTGAACCTACTGATCCTATATATACTGATCCTATATATATGGATCCTATAAACTGATCCTACAAACGGATTCTATATGTATATACTGATCCTATATATACTGATCCTATATGTATACTGAATCTAAAAACTGATCCTATATATATATATATACATGTACGGATCCTATATATACTGATCCTATATATACGGATCCTATATATACTGATCCTATTTATACTGATCCTATATGTACAGATCCTATATATACTGATCCAATATATACTGATCCTATATGTACTGATCCTATATGTACTGATCCTATACATACTGATCCTATAAACTGATCCTATAAACTGATCCTATATATATATATATATATATATACTAATCCTATATGTACTGATCCTATATATACTGAACCTACTGATCCTATGTATACTGACTAACGTGACATGGAAATAGTTATTTTTCTCTAAGTTACTTGCGGAACCAAAACCAGAAACACTGGTTTAAATACCAGAATGACTATTTAGTCAAATTGTGGACGGATTTTTGGATCAGTAGGATGGTGTCAATATGCGTCAGAATAACGATCCATCAGTTGTTTTGTATGTCATGCCCTGACCGTAGAGAGCTTTTTATGTCTCTATTTTGGTTTGGTCAGGGTGTGATTTGGGTGGGCGTTCTATGTTAATTTTTCTATGTTTTTCTATTTCTATGTTTTTGGCCAGGTATGGTTCTCAATCAGGTACAGCTGTCTATTGTTGTCTCTGATTGGGAACCGTACTTAGGTAGCTTTTTCCCACATGGGTTTTGTGGGTAGTTATTTTCTCTTTAGCGTTTGCACCTTACAGAGAACTGTTTCGGTTTCATTTATTCTCTGGTTATTTTTTGTATTAGTGTAAATAACCATGAACACTTTACCACACCGCACTTTGGTCCGACTACTCTTCCTCATCCGACGACGAAAGCCGTTACACTGTAGAATAAGTAAAAACGTGTACACCCATTCCTCACAATGCTGTCATTTTGAAAGCGTTCATTACTGTAAAAGCGTTCATTACAGTGAAAGCGTTCATTACTGTAAAAGCGTTCATTACTGTAAAAGCGTTCATTACTGTAAAAGTGTTCATTACTGTAAAAGCGTTCATTACAGTGAAAGCGTTCATTACTGTAAAAACGTTCATTACTGAAAAAGCGTTCAGTACTGTAAAAGCGTTCATTACTGTAAAAGCGTTCATTACTGTAGGAAATGCATCCTTAGCAGCAGGCAGCCCTACAAGGTGACATGTGGGTTAAAAGCGGTAAGCCCACACACTATCAATGCCATTTTACTTGAATTAGCTGTTACCATGGGACTAAATGAAGCTCAGCATGATACCCTGAATATCTCTGAGCTACACTATGACAACACATACTCACAGCCAGGCAAACACACACACACACACACACACACACACACACACACACACACACACACACCTGGTGTTCTAATAATAATTCAACACGAGGAAAAAGAAGAATGGAGGGAAAAGACAGAAGGACAGATGATCAAACGAATATGCCATGTAGCAGTTCAAAACCATGAGGCTTTACGCAGACTGCTGTCATCAGTGATATCGGTCAGGGCCCATGAAGAACAATCCGTATGCTTCTGTATTTTTTTAGTTTATTTTTATTAAATAATAATAAAAAATAATAAAAAACGTGTCCTTTTCCTTTAGAACATAAAATGAAAATAACATAAAATTAATGTCAGTTGACGTTGACTCCTGTATGTTTTAGACAACAAAAAAAAAAGACAGATTCTCCCATTCAAAATGTCCCCTTAACAACGCGTCTCAACTGAGTCATCTGTGTTGACTTTGACATATTGCGTAAGTCTCCGTTCTGTTGTATTTTCCCTGGTTTATTTCCTCCTCCCGTCACCTGTTTTCTAACGGGGAATCTGATGTGTATCGTCGCAGAAGGCTAGGCTTGGATAATAAACTAGAGGGGGAAATGATGACTTTAATGACAGAGGGTGACAGACACGTTGCACCTGGGCCCGCACCGACACCATAACAAAGGGTTGAGAGACACCATTAATACCTAGCTTGATGCTGCAGCACCCCTCTAAATCACCCACTAAGGGGGACTTAGAGACAGGAGAATGTAATGTACAGTCAGAGGCAAGCGCAGCGCAGAGCAGCACAGTAGAGCTCAGTATAGTATAGTATAGTATGCTATAGTATAGTATAGCATAGTATGGTATATTATGGTATAGTGTAGTAGAGCTTAGTATCGTATAGTATAGCATGGTATAATATAGCATAGTATGGTATATTATGGTATAGTATAGTAGAGCTCAGTATAGTATAGTATAGTATATTATAGCATAGTATGGTATATTATGGTTCATTATAGTAGAGTATATAATGGTATAGTACAGTATATAATGGTATAATATGGTATAGTGTAGTATTGTATATTATAGTATGGTATGGTACGGTATAGCATAGCATAGTATGGTATAGTAGAGTAGAGTATAGTAGAGTATGGTATAATATGGTATAGTATAGTACAGTATATTATGGTATAATATGGTATAGTGTAGTATTGTATAGTATATTATGGTATGGTATAGTAGAGTAGAGTATAGTATGGTATAGTATGGTATAGTATAGTAGAACTCAGTGTAGTATGCTATAGTATATTATAGCATAGTACGGTATATTATGGTATAGTATAGTAGGGTCTAGTATAGTATAGTACGGTATAGTATAGTATAGTATAGTATATTATGGTATAATATGGTATAGTGTAGTATTGTATAGTATAGTATGGTATGGTATAGCATGGCATAGTATGGTATAGCAGAGTATGGTATAGCATGGCATAGTATGGTATAGTAGAGTAGAGTATAGTAGAGTATGGTATAATATGGTATAGTATAGTACAGTATATTATGGTATAATATGGTATAGTGTAGTATTGTATAGTATATTATGGTATGGTATAGTAGAGTAGAGTATAGTATGGTATAGTATGGTATAGTATAGTAGAACTCAGTGTAGTATGCTATAGTATATTATAGCATAGTACGGTATATTATGGTATAGTATAGTAGGGTCTAGTATAGTATAGTACGGTATAGTATAGTATAGTATATTATGGTATAATATGGTATAGTGTAGTATTGTATAGTATAGTATGGTATGGTATAGCATGGCATAGTATGGTATAGCAGAGTATGGTATAGCATGGCATAGTATGGTGCAGTATATTATGGTATAATATGGTATAGTGTAGTATTGTATAGTATAATATGGTATGGTATAGCATGGCATAGTATAGTATGGTATAGTAGAGTATGGTATAGCATGGTATAGTATGGTATAGTATATTACAGTATATTATGGTATAATATGGTACAGTGTAGTATTGTATAGTATAATATGGTATGGTATAGCATGGCATAGTATAGTATGGTATAGTAGAGTATGGTATAGCATGGTATAGTATGGTATAGTATATTATGGTATAATATGGTATAGTGTAGTATTGTATAGTATAGTATGGTATGGTATAGCATGGCATAGTATGGTATAGCAGAGTATGGTATAGCATGGCATAGTATGGTATAGTATAGTGCAGTATATTATATAGTATATTATTAGTATAGTATGGTATGGTATAGCATGGCATAGTATAGTATGGTATAGTAGAGTATGGCATAGCATGGTATAGTATGGTATAGTATAGTACAGTATATTATGGTATAATATGGTATAGTGTAGTATAGTATAGTATGGTATGGTATAGCATAGCATAGTATAGTATAGTATAGTATAGTATAGTATGGTATGGTATAGCATAGCATAGTATAGTATAGTATAGTATAGTATAGTATAGTATAGTATAGTATGGTATGGTATAATATAATATATGTAGGCCGTCGTTGTAAATACGAATTTGTTAGGCAAATAGTTAAATAAGTTTTTTTTAGTTTTTAACTATAGTATATTATAGTATTGTATAGTAAGATGCTGTACAGTAGATACAGTAGAGTACAGTGTAGTACAGTAGAGTAGATCACAGTACAGTGTATACAGTGTAGTACAGTAGAGTAGATCACAGTACAGTGTAATACAGTGTAGTAGAGTAGAGTACAATGTAGTACAGTGTAGCACAGTAGATACAGTAGAGTCCAGTACAAAACAGTGTGGTAAAGTAGAGTACAGTACAGTAGATAGTGTAATACAGTGTAGTAGAGTACAGTATAGTACAGTAGAGTACAGTGTAGTACAGTAGATACAGTAGAGTCCAGTGTAATACAGTGTAGTAGAGTACAGTGTATACAGTGTAGTACAGTAGAGTAGATCACAGTACAGTGTAATACAGTGTAGTAGAGTACAGTAGATACAGTAGAGTACAATGTAGTACAGTAGATACAGTAGAGTCCAGTGTAATACAGTGTAGTAGAGTACAGTACAGTAGATACAGTAGAGTCCAGTGTAATACAGTGTAGTAGAGTACAGTAGATACAGTAGAGTACAGTGTAGTACAGTAGATACAGTAGAGTGCAGTGTAATACAGTGTAGTAGAGTACAGTACAGTAGATACAGTAGAGTACAGTGTAGTACAGTAGATACAGTAGAGTCCAGTCTAGTACAGTAGATACAGTAGAGTACAGTATAGTACAGTAGATACAGTAGAGTCCAGTGTAATACAGTGTAGTAGAGTACAGTACAGTAGATACAGTAGAGTCCAGTCTAGTACAGTAGATACAGTAGAGTACAGTATAGTACAGTACAGTACAGTAGATACAGTAGAGTCCAGTGTAATACAGTGTAGTAGAGTACAGTACAGTAGATACAGTAGAGTCCAGTGTAATACAGTGTCGTAGAGTACAGTAGATACAGTAGAGTCCAGTGTAATACAGTGTAGTAGAGTACAGTAGATACAGTAGAGTCCAGTGTAGTACAGTAGATACAGTAGAGTCCAGTGTAATACAGTGTAGTAGAGTACAGTACAGTAGATACAGTAGAGTACAGTGTAGTACAGTAGATACAGTAGAGTCCAGTGTAGTACAGGACAGTACAGTAGATACAGTGTAGTAGAGTACAGAGTCCAGTGTAATACGGTGTAGTAGAGTACACTACTGTACCGATTTCGTCCTTGTTCCTCTCCTAATAATCATCAGAGCTTTTGATGAATGTATTCCCGCACATTATGAATCCTCAATATGAGCGAGACACCTCACCTCCAAATGAATTGTTCTACTATTATTATTGTGTGTGGCCAGATGAGCTTAGCAACAGAAACATGCAATTCTATAAAGCACCACACACCCCTGAGGGTTTTGCAATAGAAATGATCGCTTGTAGCCTCAATGTTTTCTCCGTTCACTATTGTCTTTGTGAAATGACTCATTTGCATTAATTTTCCACAACGAGGAAGAAGTAAGGAAAGTATTGCCTTCCCGTCTATTCACACCACTGATTGGATGATGTCTATCACCACCAGGAAGATATTGGATGATGTCTATCACCACCAGGAAGATATTGGATGATGTCTATCACCACCAGGAAGATATTGGATGATGTCTATCACCACCAGGAAGATATTGGATGATGTCTATCACCACCAGGAAGATATTGGATGATGTCTATCACCACCAGGAAGATATTGGATGATGTCTATCACCACCAGGAAGATATTGGATGATGTCTATCACCACCAGGAAAATATTGGATGATGTCTATCACCACCAGGAAGATATTGGATGATGTCTATCACCACCAGGAAGATATTTGATGATGTCTATCACCACCAGGAAGATATTGGATGATGTCTATCACCACCAGGAAGATAAATATCAACTGACAATTAGGGGTGACAATAGAAGCATTTGACTGATTACACAGAACTGAACTATCACGTGAAATCTGATATATCCTGTATCTAAAGTGAACCACGCTTTAAAGTATTATATAAAACAATGTTTTAAATAAATACACTATTGTAAGAAATTATATTCTGAGGCTGAAATAACATGGGTTTCATAACTATATTCAGACCACACTGTCAACTACCAGCAACATGGACATCGTAGGTCTACTCTTCACCCTTCACACGTATGTTCTGTCATCTCCATCAAGAGAGACAGGAAGGGGTGTATGGAGAGAGAGAGAGAGAGAGAGAGAACTGGAGTGTGTGAGAGACGGAGAGAAAGCGAGAGATGCCTTCATGTGTAACAGTAAGCTAATAGACCGAGATGCCACTTGGCCCTAATTTAAATGTAGCTTTAATGTTTTCTCTGTACACCATTCAGCATGTCAAAGAGAAATACTCAAAATAATTCACGTGACACTGAATAATATAAAAAATATTTACATGTCTGCATTTATTCATAACGTGTAGACGACATTTCCATCCACATATTCAATACGTTCATCTAATGCATTAGCTCGTTCAAACATCTGGTCCTCCTAATAGTCCTCAGCAATAACTATCATCATAAAATGATATCAATGAACTAACATTACCCAATCACAATAAACAACAGAACCTTACTCAAACAGATCACAAAGGAAACCTTACTTTTTTCAAGGTAATGTAAGATCCAATCTTTCTTTAACCGGGTATCTCGTTTAAGAAAAAATATATATATTTACAATGACGACCTACCAAGAGGCGGCGGTCATCCTGTGGGGACGGGGGCTGGGATTAAAAATAAATAAAGATGTTGAGATTTGTTGTTCTTTCCTCTCTACCAGTCCCAGGTATGCCTCGTTGTAACAAAGGGCATGACCAAAGATAAACATTTGAAAAGACAAGATGGCCGACGTTTTACGTGCCCCTAAACGATTGTGTTTTTATGTATAAAAAAAAATGGTGTTGCTTGTAAGTTATTTTTTTCAACTTATTTTGTGCATAATTGTCACGTTCTGACCTTTATTTCATTTGTTTTGTATTTATTTAGTATGGTCAGTTTTGGTCCGCCTCTCCTTCACCACAGGAAAACCCTTACAATAATGTTGCTGCTACCGTCTCTTATGACCAAAAATAACTTCTAGACATCAGAACAGCGAGTACTCACCACAAACTGGCAGAAGCTTATTTTTTCCATTAACTTGTCCGACGAGCCCGACGTGAACAACATACTGCTTTTCCGAGAACAGGCCCAAATCTCCAGTCATTTGAGAGAATTTGTAAGCGATCGAATAAATTCCCCCCTGCCATTCTACTAGCTAACATGCAATCATTGGAAAATAAAATCGACGGAAGATTAAAATACCAACGGGAAATTAAAAACTGTAATATCTTATTCTTCATGGAGTCGTGGCTGAACGACGACATTATCAACAGCTGGTGCAAGATGTCTAAGGAAGTCTCGAGGTTTTGCTCGCCTGAGGTTGAGTATCTCATAATGAGCTGAAGACCACACTATCTAACTAAATGTTTTCATCTGTATTTTTCGTAGCTGTCTACATACCACCACAGACGGATGCTGGCACTAAAACCGCACTCATTGAGCTGCATTCCGCCATAAGCAAACAGGAAAACACTCACCCAGAGGCGGCGCTCCTAGTGGCCGGGGACTTTAATGCAGGGAAACTTACATCTGTTTTAAGAAATTTATATCAAAATGTTAATTGTGAAAACAGAGGGAAAAAAATACCATAGACCACCTTTACTCCACACACAGATGTGCGTACAAAGCTCTCCCTCACCCTCCATTTGGCAAATCTGACCATAATTCGATTCTTCTGATTCCTTCTTACAAGCAAAAAATGAAAGCAGGAAGTACCATTGACTCGGTCAATAAAAAGGTGGTCAGATGAAGCAGATGCTAAGCTACAGGACTGTTTTGCTAGGACATCAGTCATTGGCTTCATAAATAAGTGCATCGATGACATCATCACCACAGTGACCATACGTACGTACCCCAACCAGAAGCCATCGATTACAGGCAACATCTGCACTGAGCTCTGAGGGGTGGCCAGTCCTCTTCTGGCTGTGCCGAGTAGAGATTATAACAGCACATGGCCAAGATGTTCACACATTCATAGATGACCAGCAGGGTCAAATAATAATAATCACAGTGGTTGTAGAGGGTGCAACAGGTCAGCAGCTCAGGAGTAAATGTCAGTTTTCTTTTCATAGCCGATCCTTCAGAGTTAGAGACAGCAGGTGCGGAAAAGAGAGAGAGTCGAAAACAGCAGGTCTGGGACAAGGTAGCACGTCCAGTGAAAAGGTCAGGGTTACATAGCCGCATGCAAAACAGTTGAAACTGGAGCAACAGCAGGTGGACTAGGGAGGACTGGGAACATCAAGGAGTCATGAGGCCAGGTCCTATGGCTCAGGTCCTCTGAGAGAAGAGAGAAAAGAGAAAAAGAGAGAAAGAGAGAGAGAGAGTTAGCATACTTAAATTCACACAGTCCCATTCTCATCGGAGGGGCTGTAGTGAAGCAGGTTGAGAGCTTCAAGTTCCTTGGTGTCAACATCACCAACAAACTATCAATGTCCAATTACACCAAGCCAGTCATGTGTAATTTCATTATTCCAATATGTTTTCATTAATTATCATTATTTTTTACCTTCATTTAACTATGCAAGTCAGTTAAGAACAAATTCTTATTTTCAATGATGGCCTAGGAACATAGCCTGTTCAGGGGCAGAACAACAGATTTGAACCTTGTCAGCTCGGGGGTTTGAACTTGCAACGCTCTAACCACTAGGCTACCCTAATTGAATATACTTAGTCGATTTTATGAGAATTTGTAAGATTCTTATTTGCATATAATAGACCGAGACCAGTCTTATCAAAATTAGATAATAGTATTTATTCTCGGAGCGCGCTCCCATGTAACCACGAACAACAGTTTATATACAAAATATGACGTCATAGGTTATAAAATATTCTTTCTCCCAACAGTTCAAAAGTTCATTCCCACCCCTTTGCTCTCTCTCACCCCAGATACAAAGTTAAATCGATTAAACTTTCTGAAGTCTTCATACCCATCACCATTCAGCAGACAGTTCCAGCTAATGGAACAACTGAGAAAACACACACTGCCTTATCTAAACATCCCAGAGCTAAGTTGAGTCGGTTCAACCATAGGTTAACGACCCTTTCTGCTTACTTAAAAACCCACACTTCCAGTCTTCTCCAACCTGGCTGGAATGGTATTTATTTAATTCAATTACCCCCTGTTACATGCTCCACAATCTCTCCCTTATGAATTAATATTATTAATCAGATATAATGAAACAGAGGATAAGTTTAATTAGTTATAGTTCTATTTAAAATGTAGATATTGTTTAGTCATTATTCATAAAATTCCTAACAGCATGACAAAACCTATTCCCCCTCAGGAGACTGAAAATATTTAACATGGGTCCTCAGATCCTCAAAAGGTTCTACAGTTGCACCATCGAGAGCATCCTGACTGGTTGCATCACTGCCTGGTATGGCAACTGCTAGGTCTCCGACCGCAAGGCACTACAGATGGTAGTACGAACATCACTGGGGCCAAGCTTCCTGCCATCCAGGACCTCTATACCAGGCGGTGTCAGGGGAAGGCCCTAAAAATTGTCAAAGACCCCTGCCACCCTAGTCATAGACTGTTCTCGCTGCTACCACATGGCAAGCGCTACCGGAGCACCAAGTTTAGGTCCAAGAGGCTTCTAAACAACTACAGCAAGCGCTACCGGAGCACCAAGTCTAGGTCCAAGAGGCTTCTAAACAACTACAGCAAGCGCTACTGGAGCACCAAGTCTAGGTCCAAGAGGCTTCTAAACAACTTCTACCCACAAGCCATAAGATTGTTCTCTCTGCTACCACATGGCAAGCGCTACCGGAGCACCAAGTCTAGGTCCAAGAGGCTTCTAAACAACTTCTACCCCCAAGCCATAAGATTGTTCTCTCTGCTACCACATGGCAAGCGCTACCGGAGCACCAAGTCTAGGTCCAAGAGGCTTCTAAACAACTTCTACCCCCAAGCCATAAGACTCCTGAACACCTAATCAAATGGTTACCCCCCCCCACTCTTTTACGCCGCTGCTACTCTGTGTTATTATCTATGCATAGCCACTTTAATTACTCTACCTACATGTACATATTACCTCAATTACCTCGACTGGCCGGTGCCCCCGCACATTGGCTCTGTATTGGTACTCCCTGTATATAGCCTCTCTATTGTTATTTTACTGCTGCTATTTAACTACTTGTTACTTTTTATTTCTTATTCTTATTAATATTTTTTAAACTGCATTGTTGGTTAGATGCTTGTAAGTAAGCATTTCACTGTAAGGTGGACCTGTTGTATTCGGCGCTTGTGACCGATAAAATTTGATTTTAAATGCTTGTCTGTTTAATTCCTTCAGTGGATCCCCTTACTGTGTCAATGATGTTGTGCCTTGGGAGGACGGATGTGGCGACCATCGCCCAGACCACAAAGTGATGACAATGGATTGTGAGTATGTAAATGAAAAGGTTGCCCGTAGCAACTGGTACTTGTTCCCCTTCTTCCAACTGGCAACTGGCACTCATTCCTAGGTACTGTACATACCAGCGGGTGAAAGGGGAGTGTGGCAACACCAGATGACAAAGGAAACATTTTAATATGAAGAGAGACGTTTTTTATATCTGAAGTACAGAGTCAAAGAAGAGACAACTTTCATCTTAGAGTATTTTGACAAGATAATAGTTTTGATCATGCAGCTGAGAAGGCCTATCAGACACCATCCAAATATTTCCCCACTGGGATGGATAAAGGAATTAAATCTATTAAAAATGGCAGAAAAAGTGAGTAAAAAATATCAAAAAGATATATACTTTATTCTTAATGATACAAATGTTATTCTATTCTGTCATTGTTTGAAAATGAGAAACATGAAAATATATATCCATTTATTTCTTCAAGGTTTCAGCCTTGATTTCCATGTTTCCAACAATGAACTAAATAAATACCCATCATCCTCTCCTGACAAGGGTCATTCAAAATCCTCCCAAGGTCTCTATGTTTTCATTAACTGCAATTGAAATTCATACAGCTATTCAACAAGGCCCGGGCTGCATACACAGCAGTATTCAATGACAATATCATCACTCATAGCACAGTACAGCTGTACACTGGCAGACAGAGACAGACAGAGAGACAGACAAAGAGACAGACATAGAGACAGGCAGAGAGACAGACAGAGAGACAGACAGAGAGACAGACAGAGACAGACAGAGAGACAGACAGAGAGACAGACAGAGAGACAGACAGAGAGACAGACAAAGAGACAGACAGAGATATACATAGAGACAGACAGAGAGACAGACAGAGAGACAGACAGAGAGACAGACTGAGAGACAGACAGAGAGACAGACAGAGAGACAGAGGAAATGAGTAGAATAAGAGCCCATCAAAATAAAAAGAGATGGGTGATTACGGTTTGGGTTAGGCTGTACATACATTGTTTTTGAGTCAAACTCTTTCATTTAAAGCAATGGCAGCCTTCGTTCAGTGTATGGACACTACATAATACTGCCCTCTCCTCCTCCACAATGACCGAGTGTGTCCCTTTGTATCATGCAAATATGCCACATCACTCCAATTCAAGTGTAGGCCTCCTACAACATTCATTATCATTCTCCACTACCAGCGAACAACCTATCCTTGCCACAGACAGACAGACAGACAGACAGACAGACAGAAAGACAGACAGAAAGACAGACAGACAGACAGACAGACAGACAGACAGACTGAGAGACAGACAGATAGACAGACAGAGAGACAGAGGAAATGAGTAGAATAAGAGCCCATCAAAATTAAAAGAGATGGGTGGTTACGGTTTGGGTTAGGCTGTACATACATTGTTTTTGAGTCAAACTCCTTCATTTAAAGCAATGGCAGCCTTCGTTCAGTGTATGGACACTACATAATACTGTCCTCTCCTCCTCCACAATGACCGAGTATGTCTCTTTGTATCATGCAAATATGCCAAATTCCCCCCGTTCTATCCCACTATCAGCAGGAGATCTGTGGAGGGGGCAGGAACTCTGTGGAGGAGGCAGGAACTCTGTGGAGGGGGAAGGAACTCTGTGGAGGAGGTCGGGGCTCTGTGGAGGAGGTCGGGGCTCTGTGGAGGAGGTAGGGGCTCTGTGGAGGAGGCAGGAACTCTGTGGAGGAGGCAGGAACTCTGTGGAAGGGGCAGGAACTCTGTGGAGGAGGAAGGGGCTCTGTGGAGGAGGAAGGGGCTCTTTGGAGGAGGAAGGGGCTCTGTGGAGGAGGTAGGGGCTCTGTGGAGGAGGTAGGGGCTCTGTGGAAGGGGCAGGAACTCTGTGGAGGAGGCAGGAACTCTGTGGAGGGGGCAGGAACTCTGTGGAGGAGGCAGGGGCTCTGTGGAGGAGGAAGGAACTCTGTGGAGGAGGAAGGGGCTCTGTGGAGGAGGAAGGGGCTCTGTGGAGGGGGCAGGAACTCTGTGGAGGAGGAAGGGGCTCTGTGGAAGAGTAAGCGGGAACTATGTGTTTCATTATACACAATTAAATACAAACTGAAAATGGTCTACAAGACGAAATGTTTGTTTTTGTTGCCTATATATTAATTTAATAGCATACATTAATTGTCAAAATGTATGTTTTGAGTGTGGACCCACTACATATTAATGGGGTATAGTTCAGTACGATTCAACATTTTACAACTGTCACCTGCTCCTGCCGATGCTGGATATCCATCACAAAATATCTGGCTTGAACCTCTATTTGTTATCACCGCCAGTCAGCAATACAGGTGATGAGATATCTATCTCCTCTCACAATCCGGGACGAATTGTATCATAATCTATGAGTCTTACACTTCCCTCCTTCTCTCTAACATTACAGGAGAAATACACTCTTTGAAGAGCGTGGCCTTCGGAAGCCAATGAACGTCACTGGTGGGTGTAGCCGGTGCATGGATGTCAGGCTCAGAAGAGCAGAGAGATGAGTGGACAAAGCACTTTACTTAGGCAATCATAAAACAGAACAAAACCGGGTCGCAAAACAAATGACCAAGGAACAAGTGAGGCAGCACAAAGCACAAAACACAAGAACAAAATACCGGCTGCCACAAAACAAGGGCATAAAACAAAACCCGGAGCAAACCAACCGGAAGCATGTCAAACAAAACCCCACACAGACATGGAGGGAACAGAGGGCTAAATACACATAGTAATGATGATGAGACGTAAACCAGGTATGTAGGAAAAACAAGACAAAACAAATGGAAAATGAAAAGTGGATCGACGATGGCTAGAAGACCAGCGACGTCGACCGCCGAACGCCGCCCCGAACACCGCCCCGAACAAGGTGAGGAACCGACTCCGGCGGAAGTCGTGACAATGAAGTCCCTCAGCACACTGAAAGAACATAATTTAAGGATTTATGGAATGTATGTCCACCCAATATTGCCCAAATTTTTACCCTGGCACTAGCATTTGAGGTTTATGGGGATAGGTGGGGAATATTCCATCTCTGATTTGTTTTCAGCGTAAAGGTGGTGGAGTGGAGCTAACCTTGTGTCACATCCTGACCTTAGTATTCTTTGTTTTCCTTGTTATTTTTGTTAGGTCAGGGTGTGACATGGGTGATGTATGTGTTTTTTGTCTTGTCTAGGGTTTTTTTGTATGTTTATGGGGCTGTATCCCTTCTAGGTATATTTTATGTCTATGGTTGCCTTGATTGGTTCTCAATTAGAGGCAGCTGTCTATCGTTGTCTCTGATTGGGAACCATATTTAGGCAGCCATATTCTGTGGGTACTTTGTGGGTGATTGTTTCCGTGTCTGTGTTTGTTTCGCCACACGGTACTGTTTCGGTTTTTCACGATTCGTTAATTTTTTTTTGTACTGTTTCGGTTTATTCATTAAAACTATGGACACTTACCACGCTGCATTTTGGTCCCTGCTACACTTCCTCTTCAGACGAAGAAGAGGAAATCAGCCGTGACATCTTATTTAAAACTCAAACCATTAAAGTCATATACTGGCGTTCGGGCTGGTGAGTTCAGTTTTAATTCTGGCTAATAACAGAGTATTATTTCTAAAAGGAAACTAATGTGTCGACTGCGTTTGAGACTCCCTGAATATGTATTTATCTCTGAGCTGTTTCAATTTCTCCAGGAATTTTGTTAATTTACATGCAGTTCTAATCCTATTCTATGTGTTTTTAATGAAGCCACAGAGATGAACTGAGATGTTCTCCTCCCTAAGCATGAAGCCAAGGAGATGAACTGAGATGTTCTCCCCCATAAGCATGAAGCCAAGGAGATGAACTGAGATGTTCTCCTCCCTAAGCATGAAGCCAAGGAGATGAACTGAGATGTTCTCCTCCCTAAGCATGAAGCCAAGGAGATGAACTGAGATGTTCTCCTCCCTAAGCAGTGATTTGAATTTCTCTGTCATCTTACCATTAGGATCGAGCCCATGGTGTAACGCTTCATAGATCAGTGGAAACATGGATTGCAAAATACATCAGAATGTATTGGTTAATTGGGTCATGGAAAACGGACTCTATTGGTTAATTGGGTCATGGAAAACAGACTCTATTGGTTAATTGGGTCATGGAGAACATTATTGGTTAATTGGGTCATGGAGAACAGACTATATTGGTTAATTGGGTCTTGGAAAACAGACTCTATTGGTTAATTGGGTCATGGAAAACAGACTCTATTGGTTTATTGGGTGATGAAAAATAGACTCTATTGGTTAATTGGATGATGGAAAACAGACTCTATTGGTTTATTGGGTCATGGAAAACAGACTCTATTGGTTAATTGGATGATGGAAAACAGACTTTATTGGGTCATGGAAAACAGACTCTATTGGTTAATTGGGTCATGGAAAACAGACTATATTGGTTAATTGGATGATGGAAAACAGACTCTATTGGTTAATTGGGTCATGGAAAACAGACTCTATTGGTTAATTGGATCATGGAAAACAGACTCTATTGGTTAATTGGGTCATGGAGAACAGACTCTATTGGTTAATTGGATGATGGAAAACAGACTCTATTGGTTAATTGGGTCATGGAAAACAGACTCTATTGGTTAATTGGGTCATGGAGAACAGACTCTATTGGTTAATTGGGTCATGGAGAACAGACTCTATTGGTTAATTGGGTCATGGAGAACAGACTCTATTGGTTAATTGGGTCATGGAGAACAGACTCTATTGGTTAATTGGGTCATGGAGAACAGACTCTATTGGTTAATTGGGTCATGGAGAACAGACTATATTGGTTAATTGGGTCATGGAGAACAGACTCTATTGGTTAATTGGGTCATGGAGAACAGACTCTATTGGTTAATTGGGTCATGAAAAACAGAGTCTATTGGTTAAAATGTAAAGTACATGGTTAAAGGTGTTAAATTGTCCAACATTGCGTCTTAAAAAACGTACCTAACGGGATATAATGAAGACACTCAAATACATCTTTCTCCAACCCCAGCTAGGGCATGAAATTATTACGTGCCCCCATTTACATGTGCAGTGTAAAGAAATCCTATGTAGACGGAACACATTACTGTATTCAAGCTCACTTCAAACAACCCTGAGCTAAAACAACAGCCAAACCATGTTCTACATCTCCAAGGGTTTTAACATCTTTACAGGACACCCATGAGCAGTATGGAGGGACAAATTAAACATTAACTAGGTGTGAGTGGTGTGTGTGTTTGGAAAATAACCACCGGGGGACTAGTTTAGATTGTGGGGGAGGAGGTTTCTCGGCGAGTACAAAGCTGAACGGTGGCGATTACCTAAGTCGTTTGTCCAATAATTAACAATTACTTTTTATCCCATCCTCTCCACCCCCCCACCCCCCCCCCTCCTCCCCCTTCTTCCTAGGACCCCTCCCTCCCCTTGCTTCATTGTCACATCTGGGACTGTTGCCATGGTGACCCCGTGGGTGAAGCCTTACCTCATGCTTCTCAAAGTGCTCGGCACTCACTCAGATTTGTGTGTTCAATGTCATCAAAGTTGTACTCTAGGTTCACGCAGCTCTGCTGTGAAAAGGAGAGGGAGATAAAGAAAGAGAGAGAGCCAGAGAGATAGAGAGCAGGATGTATTTTATTGTTTGTTCATCTGTTTGGTGTCTGATGTATTGAGTTGATTGTAGGGTTATTACCATGACTTTCTGTCTCAATCCACTTCAATATCATCACAGCACACACAGCTTTTAGGAAAAGAGAACAAACATTTTATCTCCTTTCATGCAAATTTCACTTTAGCTCCAAAGCCCAGGCTTTGTTTTGAATGAATCATCAAATACTGACATTGGAAAGTTATAACACTGGACTTTCTCACCGCCCTCCTCCCCTCCCCTCTGGGCGAGCCGTTGTCATGGCGACGCCCCTACCTTGGGGTTAGGGGATGGACTGAGCCGGAGAGAGAGAGAGGAGCCTGGGGTTAGGGGATGGACTGAGCCAGAGAGAGAGAGAGAGAGGAGCCTGGGGTTAGGGGATGGACTGAGCCAGAGAGAGAGAGGAGCCTGGGGTTAGGGGATGGACTGAGCCAGAGAGAAAGAGAGGAGCCTGGGGTTAGGGGATGGACTGAGCCAGAGAGAGAGAGAGGTACCTGGGGTTAGGGGATGGACTGAGCCAGAGAGAGAGAGAGGAGCCTGGGGTTAGGGGATGGACTGAGCCGGAGAGAGAGAGAGAGGAGCCTGGGGTTAGGGGATAGACTGAGCCAGAGAGAGAGAGAGGGGAGCCTGGGGTTAGGGGATGGACTGAGCCGGAGAGAGAGAGAGAGAGAGTTAATTTTTATTGTTTATTTCACTTTATATATTCACTTTATATCTTATCTACCTCACCTGCTTTGGCAATGTTAACACATGTTTCCCATGCCAATAAAGCCCTTGAATTGAATTGAATTGAATTGAGAGGAGCCTGGGGATAGGGGATGGACTGAGCCAGAGAGAGCGAGAGAGAGAGAGAGAGAGAGAGAGAGGAGCCTGGGATTAGGGGATGGACTGAGCCAGAGAGAGCGAGAGAGAGAGAGAGAGAGAGAGAGAGGAGCCTGGGGTAAGGGGATGGACTGAGCCAGAGAGATAGAGAGGAGCCTGGGGTTAGGGGATGGACTGAGCCAGAGAGAGAGAGATGAGCCTGGGGTTAGGGGATGGACTGAGCCTGAGAGAGAGAGAGGAGCCTGGGGTTGGTGGGTGGACTGAGCCAGAGAGAGAGAGAGCGAGAGAGGAGCCTGGGGTTAGGGGATGGACTGAGCCAGAGAGAAAGAGAGGAGCCTGGGGTTAGGGAATGGACTGAGCCGGAGAGAGAGAGAGGAGCCTGGGGTTAGGGGATGGACTGAGCCAGAGAGAGAGAGAGGAGCCTGGGGGTAGGGGATGGACTGAGCCAGAGAGAGAGAGGAGCCTGGGGTTAGGGGATGGACTGAGCCAGAGAGAGAGAGAGAGAGAGAGAGAGAGATAGAGAGAGAGAGAGAGAGAGAGAGGAGCCTGGGGTTAGGGGATGGACTGAGCCAGAGAGAGAGAGAGGAGCCTGGGGGTAGGGGATGGACTGAGCCAGAGAGAGAGAGAGGAGCCTGGGGTTAGGGGATGGACTGAGCCAGAGAGAGAGAGAGAGAGAGAGAGAGGGGAGCCTGGGGTTAGGGGATGGACTGAGCCGGAGAGAGAGAGAGGAGCCTGGGGTTAGGGGATGGACTGAGCCGGAGAGAGAGAGGAGCCTGAGGTTAGGGGATGGACTGAGCCTGAGAGAGAGAGAGGAGCCTGGGGTTAGGGGATGGACTGAGCCGGAGAGATGAGCCTGTGGTTGGTGGGTGGACTGAGCCAGAGAGAGAGAGAGGAGCCTGGGGTTAGGGGATGGACTGAGCCTGAGAGAGAGAGAGAGAGAGAGGAGCCTGGATGGTTTTGACATACTAAGGATTAGCGAGGAAGGAACCTTTGTCCTCCCGCCCCCGGGCCAAATAACCACTCAGCACAGCCTAATCTCCCTCATTCCTTCCATCCCTCAAGTTTATGGGTGTGTGCGTCTGTATTACCAGGTGTCCCATGTGTGTGTGTGTGTATGTGTGTGTGTGTATATGTGTGTGTGTGTGTGTGTGTGTGTGTGTGTGTGTGTGTGTGCGCGCGTGTGTGTGTGTTTGTTTCCAGACCCCACAAAGTCTAATAATCTACTCATTCTTAAAACCTTTTGTGACTAGGGGGCTGTATTTTCATTTTTGGAAAAAATAACGTTCCCGTAATAAACTGGATATTTTGTCAGGACAAGATGCTAGAATATGCATATAATTGACAGCTTTGGATAGAAAACACTCTAAAGCACCCTGAACTGATATTGCAGGCGAAAGCCGGAGAAAAATCCAATCCGGAAGTGCCTCATGTTTTGAAAGTGCTGCGTTCCAATGCGTCCCTATTGAGCAGTGAATGGGCTATCAACCAGATTACTCTTTCTCTGTTTTCCCCAAGGTGTCTACAGCATTGTGACGTAGTTTTACGCATTTATGTTGAGGAATACCCGTGTGGCTACATTGCGCAGCTGGTCACCTGATGCTCCCAGGGTGACTCTCGCGTAAAGTACAGAGGTAGCCATTATTCCAATCGGTCCTACTGAAAAAACTATTTTCCCGGTGGAGATATTATCGAATAGATGTTTGAAAAACACCTTAAGGATTGATTATAAACAACGTTTGCCATGTTTCTGTCGCTATTATAGAGCTCATTTTGAATATTTTTCGGCGTTTTCATGACTGCAAATTCCGGGCGATTTCTCAGCCAAACGTGAAGAACAAACGGAGCTATTTCGGAACATTGGCTATCTAACTGGGAGTCTCGTGAGTGAAAACATCTGAAGCTCATCAAAGGTAAACAATTTAATTTGATTGTTTTTCTGATTTCCGTGACCAAGTTACCTGCTGCTAGCTGGACAAAATGTTATGTTTATATTTTCAAGGAATATTTATGTCCGTTGCGTTATGCTAATTAGTGTCAGTCGATGATTACGCTCCCTCATGCGGGATGGGGAGTCACTAGAGGTTTTAATAGCTGGATCATACAGCCCTTGATGTTTAAAAACAAACTTGAACAATATTCTACCCTTCCAGTTAAAACAAAACAAGGCAGGTAGTCTAGTGGTTAGAGGACACAGGTAGCCTAGTGGTTAGAGGAGGCAGGTAGTCTGGTGGTTAGAGGACACAGGTAGTCTAGTGGTTAGAGGAGGCAGGTAGCCTAGTGGTTAGAGTAGGCAGGTAGTCTAGTGGTTAGAGGAGGCAGGTAGTCTAGTGGTTAGAGGAGGCAGGTAGTCTAGTGGTTAGAGGAGGCAGGTAGTCTAGTGGTTAGAGGAGGTAGGTAGCCTAGTGGTTAGAGGAGGCAGGTAGTCTGGTGGTTAGAGGAGGCCGGTAGTCTAGTGGTTAGAGGAGGCAGGTAGCCTAGTGGTTAGAGGAGACAGGTAGTCTAGTGGTTAGAGGAGGCAGGTAGTCTAGTGGTTAGAGGAGGCAGGTAGCCTAGTGGTTAGAGGAGGCAGGAGCCTAGTGGTTAGAGGAGGCAGGTATTCTAGTGGTTAGATGAGGCAGGTATTCTAGTGGTTAGAGTAGGCAGGTAGTCTAGTGGTTAGAGGAGGCAGGTAGTCTAGTGGTTAGAGTGTTGGTCCAATATTTGGAAGGTTGCTGGATTAAATCCTCGAGCTGACAAGATAAAAATCGGTCATTTTGCCCCTGAACAAGGCAGTTAACCCACTGTTCCCCGGAAGGTCGTCATTTGTAAATAAGAATTTGTTCTTTATCTTAACTTGTTTTAAAAAAGTATGTTCTTCAATAAACTTCTGGCAAATAAAATGCCCGAGGATAGCCAATTGGCTTGAAGCTCAGTTTGTTATTTTAACCATTGCAGCTTTAGAACATGTATATTATCTTAAAGCTCCTTAAAAATTGTGAAACTAATACACATATACAGGGAGGGAAGGGATTTTATCCATTAAGATAATGTTTACTGAAGGAGGGAAGGGATTTTATCCATTTAGATAATGTTTACTAAAGGAGGGAAGGGATTTTATCCATTTAGATAATGTTTACTAAAGAAGGAAGGGATTTTATCCATTTAGATAATGTTTACTTAAAGAAGGAAGGGATTTTATCGATTTAGATAATGTTTACTAAAGAAGGAAGGGATTTTATCCATTAAGATAATGTTTACTAAAGGAAGGAAGGGATTTTATCCATTTAGATAATGTTTACTAAAGAAGGAAGGGATTTTATCCATTTAGATAATGTTTACTAAAGGAAGGAAGGGATTTTATCCATTAAGATAATGTTTACTAAAGGAGGGAAGGGATTTTATCCATTTAGATAATGTTTACTTAAAGAAGGAAGGGATTTTATCCATTTAGATAATGTTTACTAAAGGAGGGAAGGGATTTTATCCATTAAGATAATGTTTACTAAAGGAAGGAAGGGATTTTATCCATTTAGATAATGTTTACTAAAGAAGGAAGGGATTTTATCCATTAAGATAATGTTTACTTAAAGAAGGAAGGGATTTTATCCATTTAGATAATGTTTACTAAAGGAAGGAAGGGATTTTATCCATTAAGATAATGTTTACTTAAAGAAGGAAGGGATTTTATCCATTTAGATAATGTTTACTAAAGAAGGAAGGGATTTTATCCATTAAGATAATGTTTACTAAAGGAAGGAAGGGATTTTATCCATTTAGATAATGTTTAATTAAAGAAGGAAGGGATTTTATCCATTTAGATAATGTTTACTTAAAGAAGGAAGGGATTTTATCCATTAAGATAATGTTTACTAAAGGAAGGAAGGGATTTTATCCATTTAGATAATGTTTACTTAAAGATTGAAGGGATTTTATCCATTTAGATAATGTTTACTTAAAGAAGGAAGGGATTTTATCCATTAAGATAATGTTTACTAAAGGAGGGAAGGGATTTTATCCATTTAGATAATGTTTACTAAAGAAGGAAGGGATTTCATCCATTAAGATAATGTTTACTAAAGGAGGGAAGGGATTTTATCCATTTAGATAATGCTTACTAAGGATGGAAGGGATTTTATCCATTAAGATAATGTTTACTAAAGAAGGAAGGGATTTCATCCATTTAGATAATGTTCACTAAAGAAGGAAGGGATTTTATCCATTAAGATAATGTTTACTTAAAGAAGGAAGGGATTTTATCCATTAAAATAATGTTTACTAAAGGAGGGAAGGGATTTTATCCATTTAGATAATGTTCACTAAAGAAGGAAGGGATTTTATCCATTAAGATAATGTTTACTTAAAGAAGGAAGGGATTTTATCCATTAAGATAATGTTTACTAAAGGAGGGAAGGGATTTTATCCATTTAGATAATGTTCACTAAAGATTGAAGGGATTTTATCCATTAAGATAATGTTTACTTAAAGAAGGAAGGGATTTTATCCATTAAGATAATGTTTACTAAAGGAGGGAAGGGATTTTATCCATTAAGATAATGTTTACTAAAGGAAGGAAGGGATTTTATCCATTTAGATAATGTTTACTAAAGAAGGAAGGGATTTTATCCATTAAGATAATGTTTACTTAAAGAAGGAAGGGATTTTATCCATTAAGATAATGTTTACTTAAAGAAGGAAGGGATTTTATCCATTAAGATAATGTTTACTTAAAGAAGGAAGGGATTTTATCCATTAAGATAATGTTTACTAAAGGAAGGAAGGGATTTTATCCATTTAGATAATGTTTTCTAAAGGAAGGAAGGGATTTTATCCATTTAGATAATGTTTACATAAAGGAAGGAAGGGATTTTATCCATTAAGATAATGTTTACTAAAGGAAGGAAGGGATTTTATCCATTTAGATAATGTTTACTTAAAGAAGGAAGGGATTTTATCCATTTAGATAATGTTTACTTAAAGAAGGAAGGGATTTTATCCATTTAGATAATGTTTACTAAAGGAAGGAAGGGATTTTATCTATTTCGATAATGTTTACTAAAGGAAGGAAGGGATTTTATCCATTTAGATAATGTTTACTAAAGGAAGGAAGGGATTTTATCCATTTAGATAATGTTTACTAATGGAAGGAAGGGATTTTATCCATTTAGATAATGTTTACTAAAGGAAGGAAGGGATTTTATCCATTTAGATAATGTTTACTAAAGAAGGAAGGGATTTTATCCATTAAGATAATGTTTACTAAAGGAGGGAAGGGATTTTATCCATTTAGATAATGCTTACTAAGGATGGAAGGGATTTTATCCATTAAGATAATGTTTACTAAAGGAGGGAAGGGATTTTATCCATTTAGATAATGTTCACTAAAGAAGGAAGGGATTTTATCCATTAAGATAATGTTTACTTAAAGAAGGAAGGGATTTTATCCATTAAGATAATGTTTACTAAAGGAGGGAAGGGATTTTATCCATTTAGATAATGTTCACTAAAGAAGGAAGGGATTTTATCCATTAAGATAATGTTTACTTAAAGAAGGAAGGGATTTTATCCATTAAGATAATGTTTACTAAAGGAGGGAAGGGATTTTATCCATTAAGATAATGTTTACTAAAGGAAGGAAGGGATTTTATCCATTTAGATAATGTTTACTAAAGAAGGAAGGGATTTTATCCATTAAGATAATGTTTACTTAAAGAAGGAAGGGATTTTATCCATTAAGATAATGTTTACTTAAAGAAGGAAGGGATTTTATCCATTAAGATAATGTTTACTAAAGGAAGGAAGGGATTTTATCCATTTAGATAATGTTTACTAAAGGAAGGAAGGGATTTTATCCATTTAGATAATGTTTACATAAAGGAAGGAAGGGATTTTATCCATTAAGATAATGTTTACTAAAGGAAGGAAGGGATTTTATCCATTTAGATAATGTTTACTAAAGGAAGGAAGGGATTTTATCCATTTAGATAATGTTTACTAAAGGAAGGAAGGGATTTTATCCATTTAGATAATGTTTACTAAAGGAAGGAAGGGATTTTATCCATTTCGATAATGTTTACTAAAGGAAGGAAGGGATTTTATCCATTTAGATAATGTTTACTAAAGGAAGGAAGGGATTTTATCCATTTCGATAATGTTTACTAAAGGAAGGAAGGGATTTTATCCATTTTGATAATGTTTACTTAAAGAAGGAAGGGATTTTATCCATTTAGATAATGTTTACTAAAGGAAGGAAGGGATTTTATCCATTTCGATAATGTTTACTAAAGGAAGGAAGGGATTTTATCCATTTAGATAATGTTTACTTAAAGAAGGAAGGGATTTTATCCATTAAGATAATGTTTACTAAAGGAAGGAAGGGATTTTATCCATTTAGATAATGAATACTAAAGGAAGGAAGGGATTTTATCCATTTAGATAATGTTTACTAAAGGAAGGAAGGGATTTTATCCATTTAGATAATGTTTACTAAAGGAAGGAAGGGATTTTATCCATTTAGATAATGTTTACTTAAAGAAGGAAGGGATTTTATCCATTTAGATAATGTTTACTAAAGGAAGGAAGGGATTTTATCCATTTAGATAATGTTTACTAAAGGAGGGAAGGGATTTTATCCATTTCGATAATGTTTACTAAAGGAAGGAAGGGATTTTATCCATTTAGATAATGTTTACTTAAAGAAGGAAGGGATTTTATCCATTAAGATAATGTTTACTAAAGGAGGGAAGGGATTTTATCCATTAAGATAATGTTTACTAAAGGAGGGAAGGGATTTTATCCATTTAGATAATGTTTACTAAAGAAGGAAGGGATTTTATCCATTAAGATAATGTGTACTTAAAGAAGGAAGGGATTTTATCCATTAAGATAATGTTTACTAAAGGAGGGAAGGGATTTTATCCATTTAGATAATGTTTACTAAAGGAAGGAAGGGATTTTATCCATTTAGATAATGTTTACTAAAGGAAGGAAGGGATTTTATCCATTTAGATAATGTTCACTAAAGATTGAAGGGATTTTATCCATTAAGATAATGTTTACTTAAAGAAGGAAGGGATTTTATCCATTAAGATAATGTGTACTAAAGGAGGGAAGGGATTTTATCCATTAAGATAATGTTTACTAAAGGAAGGAAGGGATTTTATCCATTTAGATAATGTTTACTAAAGAAGGAAGGGATTTTATCCATTAAGATAATGTTTACTTAAAGAAGGAAGGGATTTTATCCATTAAGATAATGTTTACTTAAAGAAGGAAGGGATTTTATCCATTAAGACAATGTTTACTTAAAGAAGGAAGGGATTTTATCCATTAAGATAATGTTTACTAAAGGAAGGAAGGGATTTTATCCATTTAGATAATGTTTACTAAAGGAAGGAAGGGATTTTATCCATTTAGATAATGTTTACTAAAGGAAGGAAGGGATTTTATCCATTTAGATAATGTTTACTAAAGGAAGGAAGGGATTTTATCCATTTAGATAATGTTTACTAAAGGAAGGAAGGGATTTTATCCATTTCGATAATGTTTACTAAAGGAAGGAAGGGATTTTATCCATTTTGATAATGTTTACTTAAAGAAGGAAGGGATTTTATCCATTAAGATAATGTTTACTAAAGGAGGGAAGGGATTTTATCCATTAAGATAATGTTTACTAAAGGAGGGAAGGGATTTTATCCATTTAGATAATGTTTACTAAAGGAAGGAAGGGATTTTATCCATTTCGATAATGTTTACTAAAGGAAGGAAGGGATTTTATCCATTTAGATAATGTTTACTTAAAGAAGGAAGGGATTTTATCCATTAAGATAATGTTTACTAAAGGAAGGAAGGGATTTTATCCATTTAGATAATGAATACTAAAGGAAGGAAGGGATTTTATCCATTTAGATAATGTTTACTAAAGGAAGGAAGGGATTTTATCCATTTAGATAATGTTTACTAAAGGAAGGAAGGGATTTTATCCATTTAGATAATGTTTACTTAAAGAAGGAAGGGATTTTATCCATTTAGATAATGTTTACTAAAGGAAGGAAGGGATTTTATCCATTTAGATAATGTTTACTAAAGGAGGGAAGGGATTTTATCCATTTCGATAATGTTTACTAAAGGAAGGAAGGGATTTTATCCATTTAGATAATGTTTACTTAAAGAAGGAAGGGATTTTATCCATTAAGATAATGTTTACTAAAGGAGGGAAGGGATTTTATCCATTAAGATAATGTTTACTAAAGGAGGGAAGGGATTTTATCCATTTAGATAATGTTTACTAAAGAAGGAAGGGATTTTATCCATTAAGATAATGTGTACTTAAAGAAGGAAGGGATTTTATCCATTAAGATAATGTTTACTAAAGGAGGGAAGGGATTTTATCCATTTAGATAATGTTTACTAAAGGAAGGAAGGGATTTTATCCATTTAGATAATGTTTACTAAAGGAAGGAAGGGATTTTATCCATTTAGATAATGTTCACTAAAGATTGAAGGGATTTTATCCATTAAGATAATGTTTACTTAAAGAAGGAAGGGATTTTATCCATTAAGATAATGTGTACTAAAGGAGGGAAGGGATTTTATCCATTAAGATAATGTTTACTAAAGGAAGGAAGGGATTTTATCCATTTAGATAATGTTTACTAAAGAAGGAAGGGATTTTATCCATTAAGATAATGTTTACTTAAAGAAGGAAGGGATTTTATCCATTAAGATAATGTTTACTTAAAGAAGGAAGGGATTTTATCCATTAAGATAATGTTTACTTAAAGAAGGAAGGGATTTTATCCATTAAGATAATGTTTACTAAAGGAAGGAAGGGATTTTATCCATTTAGATAATGTTTACTAAAGGAAGGAAGGGATTTTATCCATTTAGATAATGTTTACTAAAGGAAGGAAGGGATTTTATCCATTTAGATAATGTTTACTAAAGGAAGGAAGGGATTTTATCCATTTAGATAATGTTTACTAAAGGAAGGAAGGGATTTTATCCATTTCGATAATGTTTACTAAAGGAAGGAAGGGATTTTATCCATTTTGATAATGTTTACTTAAAGAAGGAAGGGATTTTATCCATTAAGATAATGTTTACTAAAGGAGGGAAGGGATTTTATCCATTAAGATAATGTTTACTAAAGGAGGGAAGGGATTTTATCCATTTAGATAATGTTTACTAAAGAAGGAAGGGATTTTATCCATTAAGATAATGTTTACTTAAAGAAGGAAGGGATTTTATCCATTAAGATAATGTTTACTAAAGGAGGGAAGGGATTTTATCCATTTAGATAATGTTTACTAAAGGAGGGAAGGGATTTTATCCATTAAGATAATGTTTACTAAAGGAGGGAAGGGATTTTATCCATTTAGATAATGTTCACTAAAGAAGGAAGGGATTTTATCCATTAAGATAATGTTTACTTAAAGAAGGAAGGGATTTTATCCATTAAGATAATGTTTACTAAAGGAGGGAAGGGATTTTATCCATTTAGATAATGTTCACTAAAGAAGGAAGGGATTTTATCCATTAAGATAATGTTTACTTAAAGAAGGAAGGGATTTTATCCATTTAGATAATGTTTACTAAAGGAGGGAAGGGATTTTATCCATTAAGATAATGTTTACTAAAGGAGGGAAGGGATTTTATCCATTTAGATAATGTTCACTAAAGAAGGACGGGATTTTATCCATTAAGATAATGTTTACTTAAAGAAGGAAGGGATTTTATCCATTAAGATAATGTTTACTAAAGGATGGAAGGGATTTTATCCATTAAGATAATGTTTACTAAAGGAGGGAAGGGATTTTATCCATTTAGATAATGTTCACTAAAGAAGGAAGGGATTTTATCCATTAAGATAATGTTTACTTAAAGAAGGAAGGGATTTTATCCATTAAGATAATGTTTACTAAAGGAGGGAAGGGATTTTATCCATTTAGATAATGTTCACTAAAGAAGGAAGGGATTTTATCCATTAAGATAATGTTTACTTAAAGAAGGAAGGGATTTTATCCATTAAGATAATGTTTACTAAAGGAGGGAAGGGATTTTATCCATTAAGATAATGTTTACTAAAGAAGGAAGGGATTTTATCCATTTAGATAATGTTTACTAAAGAAGGAAGGGATTTTATCCATTAAGATAATGTTTACTTAAAGAAGGAAGGGATTTTGTCCATTTAGATAATGTTTACTAAAGGAAGGAAGGGATTTTATCCATTTAGATAATGTTTACTAAAGGAAGGAAGGGATTTTATCCATTAAGATAATGTTTACTAAAGGAAGGAAGGGATTTTATCCATTTAGATAATGTTTACTAAAGGAAGGAAGGGATTTTATCCATTTAGATAATGTTTACTAAAGGAAGGAAGGGATTTTATCCATTTAGATAATGTTTACTAAAGGAAGGAAGGGATTTTATCCATTTCGATAATGTTTACTAAAGGAAGGAAGGGATTTTATCCATTTAGATAATGTTTACTAAAGGAAGGAAGGGGTTTTATCCATTTAGATAATGTTTACTTAAAGAAGGAAGGGATTTTATCCATTTAGATAATGTTTACTAAAGGAAGGAAGGGATTTTATCCATTTAGATAATGTTTACTAAAGGAATGAAGGGATTTTATCCATTTAGATAATGTTTACTAAAGAAGGAAGGGATTTTATCCATTTAGATAATGTTTACTAAAGGAAGGAAAGGATTTTATCCATTTAGATAATGTCTTAAAACGTTTATACTGGCAATGATTAGAACGTGAGCCCTGTGGTGGTAATATTCACAAGCACTGACTCAATTACATTCTCCACACAAAACAAAATGCAGTAGGCTTGAATTTGCAACTAATAAGGAAAACTTGATTGAAAGTTCAAGTCAGTGATTTTACAAACTGAGTTATCTGTCTCAGTTTCTCTGTCTCTGTCTCTAATTCAATGCGATTAACAAATGTTTTCTTTCATTTTGTCGTTCAAACAAATACAGGTAGACCACAAAAGCCACAACCCTGATTGGCAGAAGAGTGAAGACCCTGATTGGCAGATGAGTGAAGACCCTGATTGGCAGATGAGTGAAGACCCTGATTTGAAGCACCTGCTACTCGTTGGTTGTCCACCTATGTCCCTATAAATGCTGTTCTGAAAGAAAAAGTTTTGTAACGTTATAGGCTTTGGTTTTTTTCCATTTATGTTTTGAGGTTGGACTTTAGCACGTACAGCTCGTTAGCACGTAGGGAGCGCAGATTGGTGTCACCTTGTTAGTCAGTATGTGTTACACCTGTGGCGGCTTGTCAATCTCATTAGTGGGAAGGGATTTGACCTTTGCTGGCCCAGGGGCTATTTAAGAGTGGCTGGTCTAGTGCACGTTGGCAGCAGCTAATGGGGATCCTAATAAATACTAAATAGGTAGCCTATTATATCACATACAGTTCTTTAGTGTCTGCTACTGTGGTGAGTTAACTATTCTGCATCTCCATCGGCCTCCATGCCCCATGCCTATAAGTTCAAGCTCACTCTTCTCAGATCATCCCTCAGCACACCATGTTTAGCTTCCAGCTAAATGTGATTTGCCCATTCCACCTCCCCTCCTTCTCCCCATCTCCTCACCTCTCTCCCTTCCTGGTTTATATCCTCACCTCCCTCCCTTCCTAGTTTATCTCCTCACCTCCCTCCCTTCCTAGTTTATCTCCTCACCTCTCTCCCTTTTCTGGTTCTTCTCCTCTGGGGGCTCTGCCTAGATTGGCATAACACTGGCCTCTCTCTGCCTGGCACAGGCACTTATTGATCTCCCATCAGTGTAAAGTGAGAAAGCCAGACACATGTAGGCAGGCCAGGCAGCAATCCCTCCCTCTCCCCCGGGCAGCAATCCCTCCCTCTCCCCCAGGCAGCAATCCCTCCCTCTCCCCCAGGCAGCAATCCCTCCCTCTCAATGGTAAAACGAATGGTACATTTAATTTGTAACGACCCTGAAGTGGAAAAGGCCAACAGTAGAGGTGTTGTCTCGTGTTTAGAGACAACGGGTGAGGTGTTGTTTAAAGACAACGGGTGAGGTGTTGTGTTGTTTAGAGACAACGGGTGTTGTGTTGTTTAGAGACAATGGGTGTTGTGTTGTTTAAAGACAACGGGTGAGGTGTTGTGTTGTTTAGAGACAACGGGTGAGGTGTTTAGAGACAACGGGTGAGGTGTGGTTTAGAGACAACGGGTGTTGTGTTGTTTAGAGACAACGGGTGTTGTGTTGTTTAGAGACAACGGGTGTTGTGTTGTTTAAAGACAACGGGTGAGGTGTTGTGTTGTTTAAAGACAACGGGTGAGGTGTTTAGAGACAACGGGTGAGGTGTTGTTTAGAGACAACGGGTGAGGTGTGGTTTAGAGACAACGGGTGTTGTGTTGTTTAGAGATAACGGGTGAGGTGTTGTTTAGAGACAACGGGTGTTGTGTTGTTTAGAGACAACGGGTGTTGTGTTGTTTAGAGACAACGGGTGAGGTGTTGTTTAGAGACAACGGGTGAGGTGTTGTTTAGAGACAACGGGTGTTGTGTTGTTTAGAGACAACGGGTGAGGTGTTGTTTAGAGACAACGGGTGTTGTGTTGTTTAGAGACAACGGTTGAGGTGTTGTTTAGAGACAACGGGTGAGGTGTTGTGTTGTTTAGAGACAACGGGTGAGGTGTTGTTTAGAGACAACGGGTGCGGTGTTGTTTAGAGACAACGGTTGAGGTGTTGTTTAGAGACAACGGTTGAGGTGTTGTTTAGAGACAACGGTTGAGGTGTTGTTTAGAGACAACGGTTGAGGTGTTGTTTAGAGTCAACGGGTGAGGTGTTGTGTTGTTTAGAGACAACGGGTGAGGTGTTGTGTTGTTTAGAGACAACGGGTGAGGTGTTGTTTAGAGACAACGGGTGAGGTGTTGTTTAGAGACAACGGTTGAGGAGGTGTTGTGTTGTTTAGAGACAACCGGTGATTTTGATGACTCACTCGACACAACTGTACACACGTTGACGTGAATGCATGTGCACGTATGTACACATGAGCAACACACACACACACACACACACACACACACACACACACGAGCAGTTTAAGCCCTCTAGACATAATTATATAATTAATCAGTCAGACAACAAAGGAAATGGTGAGCGCTGTCAGTTTCCTGTTAACAGCTCTGTCTGTTTGACAGCTTTTTAACTTACATGTAGAACCACTCTGAACAGGATGATGTGTAAAATCTCTGGCTAGCGTAGCGAACCATCTGTGGAGGAGAAAACGATACAAGCGTAACGTATGGATGGGAATGCCGCGTTGCCTGGCCAGGGTTATTGAGCATTATTGAGCCCCATTGCAACAATTATGGACATTATCTTCCGATGGCAATGACAAAGAGAACACTCATCTCTATAGTCCAGGCCAGGGCATCTCTATAGTCCAGGCCAGGGCATCTCTATAGTCCAGGGCATCTCTATAGTCCAGGGCATCTCTATAGTCCAGGCCAGGGCATCTCTATAGTCCAGGGCATCTCTATAGTCCAGGGCATCTCTATAGTCCAGGCCAGGGCATCTCTATAGTCCAGGGCATCTCTATAGTCCAGGCCAGGGCATCTCTATAGTCCACGGCATCTCTATAGTCCAGGCCAGGGCATCTCTACAGTCCATGGCATCTCTATAGTACAGGGCCTCTCTATAGTCCAGGCCAGGGCATCTCTATAGTCCAGGCCAGGGCATCTCTACAGTCCAGGGCATCTCTATAGTCCAGGCCGGGGCATTTCTATTGTCCAGGCCAGGGCATCTCTACAGTCCAGGGCATCTCTATAGTCCAGGGCATCTCTACAGTCCATGGCATCTCTATAGTCCAGGGCATCTCTATAGTCCAGGTCAGGGCATCTCTACAGTCCAGGACAGGGCATCTCTACAGTCCAGGCCAGGTAATCTCTACTGTCCAGGGCATCTCTATAGTCCAGGGCATCTCTACAGTCCAGGGCAGGATATCTGGGTTGTGTTCATTAGGATAAAAAAAACTTTTCAAACTGGGACGTAGGCCTAGTATCCAATAAGAACAAAGATGTGTATTGTACAGTACCAGTCATAACTTTGGACACACCAAGTCATTAAAGGGTTTTTACTATTATCTACATTGTAGAATAATAGTGACTAATAGCTGTTCTTGCTATAATCTGGCCTTGATCTTTACCAAATAGGGATATCTTCTGTACCTTGCCTTGTTACAACACACCTGATTGGCTCAAAAGCATTAAGAAGAAAATAAATTCCACAAAATAACTTTTAACAAGTTACAGCTGTTAATTGAAATATATTCCAGGTGACTACCTCTTGAAGCTGGTTGAGAGAAGGCCAAGTGTGTCCAAAGCTGTTATCAAGGCAAAAGGTGTCTACTTTGAAGAAACTCACATATAATATATTTTGATTTGTTTAACACTTTTTTTTGGTTACTACATGATTCCATATGTGTTATTTCATAGTTGTGATGTCTTTACTATTATTCTACAATGTAGAAAATAGTAAAAAATAAAGAAAAACCCTTGAGTGATTAAGTGTTCCAAACTTTTATCTGGGACTGTAAGTTGCAAAACATTTTTTCCACATTTTACCCTGTTGAAGACAACCCTGTTTTATCCTCAATAAACCTGGATTTGAACACCATAGGATGCTGCCTGGTGACCTTGTTATTCTTCTTAATTTAACTGTTTTGTAACCACAGTAGATTAGCCAGTGTCAAACATGGTTAGTGTTTCCTGTAGCCTTGCCTGGCTCTGATCACCATCTATTTGTTTCTCTTGTACATTTTCCACTTGAGGAGACCAGGTCAATACAGGGCTGTTAGTGGGGCTCTCTGCTGGAGATACAGGGCTGTTAGTGGGGCTTTCTGCAGGAGATATAGGGCTGTTAGTGGGGCTCTCTGCTGGAGATACAGGGCTGTTAGTGGGGCTTTCTGCAGGAGATACAGGGCTGTAAGTGGGGCTCTCTGCTGGAGATACAGGGCTGTAAGCGGGGCTCTCTGCAGGAGATACAGGGCTGTAAGTGGGGCTCTCTGCTGGAGATACAGGGCTGTAAGTGGGGCTATCTGCTGGAGATACAGGGCTGTTAGTGGAGCTTTCTGCAGGAGATTCAGGGCAGTTAGTGGGGCTCTCTGCTGGAGATACAGGGCTGTTAGTGGAGCTTTCTGCAGGAGATACAGAGCTGTTAGTGGGGCTCTCTGCAGGAGATACAGGGCTGTAAGTGGGGCTCTCTGCAGGAGATACAGGGCTGTAAGTGGGGCTCTCTGCAGGAGATACAGGGCTGTAAGTGGGGCTCTCTGCAGGAGATACAGGGCTGTAAGTGGGGCTCTCTGCAGGAGATATAGGGCTGTTAGTGGGGCTCTCTGCAGGAGATACAGGGCTGTAAGTGGGGCTCTCTGCTGGAGATACAGGGCTGTTAGTGGGGCTTTCTGCAGGAGATACAGGGCTGTAAGATGCAAAACCTAAAACCAGGTCTGGAGTATGCAGACCAGGGAGGGTCTATTTAACACTCAAGGTTAATAACAGGAGCTTTCTGTTAATCTTGGTTTTCTATCTGTGCAATACATCATGTTGACCCAAGAAATGAAACAAACGTTTCTGGTATGTTACATTGGTGAAACTAGTATCTTGTGATTTCATCAGGATTTCATCAGGATTTCATCAGGATTTTGTAATGTTCCACATTGACCTTTTATCTAGAAATACCCAAAACACGTTTTCTCTCATTTGTAAAGTTTAGTCCTAGTCTCTAATTCATGTTTCGTAGTGCTATTTCTTGCTAATCAGATTCTTGCTAATGTGGTTATGTTATTGTAAAGAATAATGTTTGTTAATTAACTCTATGGCAGTTACTCTCTCACCTTTTTTCTATTTTCTCCTCAGGGTGTTAATTCTGTTTGTTGTTTGGAACAACCTCAAACCAATTGCAACACGTTATAATTAATGGCCAAATGTAATGTTTCTAAATGAAAGCAGCGCAGGTCTGACACATTACAGTTGTAACGGGTGGATATTATACAAACAAAACTATTTGAATAAGATACAGACAGATAAATCAATATAATATGGCCAAAAGTATGTGGACGGCTCTTCAAATTAGTCGATTCGGCAAATTTCAGCCTCACCCATTGCTGACAGGTGTATCAAATCGAGCACACAACCATGCAATCTCCATAGACAAACATTGACAGTAAAATGGCCTTACTGAAGGATGCCACCTTTCCAACAAGTCAGTTTGTAAAAAAATAAAGAATTGCCCTGCTAGAGCTGCCCTGGTCAACTGTAATTGCTGTTATTGTGAAGTGAAAATGACTAGGAGCAACAACGGCTCAGCCGTGAAGTGGTAGGCCACACAAGCTCACAGAATGAGACTGGCGAGTTTTGAAGCGCGTAGAAATTTTTAAAAAATCGTCTTTCCTCGGTTGCAACACTCACCTCCGAGTTCCAAACTGCCTCTGGAAGCAACGTCAGCACAATAACTTTTCGTCGGGAGTTTCATGGATTGGGTTTCCATGGCCGAGCAACCGCATATAAGTCTAACACGGAACCCAAACCGGCTGCGCGCGTGCGCCATCGTGCGCAAATGTATTTTGTCCCCCTACACCAAACGCGATCACGACACGCAGGTTAAAATTTATAAAACAAATTATGAACCAACGTCATTAATTTGGGGACAGGTCGAAAAGCATTAAACATGTATGGCAATTTAGCTAGTAGCTTGCACTTGCTAGTTAATGTGTCCTATTTAGCTAGCTTGCTGTTGCTAGCTAATCTGTCCTGGGATATAAACATTGAGTTGTTATTTTACCTGAAATGCACCAGGTCCTCGACTCCGACATTTAATCCACACATAGAACTGCCAACCGAATCGTTTCTAGTCATCTCTACTCCTTCCAGGCTTTTTCATCTTTGAACCTATATAGTGATTTGCATCTACGCTTTCATAGTATTACCACGACAACCGGCAAAACATTTCATCTTTCAATCCCCCACGTGGGTATAACCAATGAGGAGATGGCACGTGGGTACCTGCTTCTATAAACCAATGAGGAGATGGGAGAGGCAGGACTTGCAGCGTCATCTGCGTCAGAAATATAAATGACTTCCATTTTAGCCCTTAGCAACACAGACACTCATGGGCGCAGTAATTGAATAACATGGATTTCAAAATGTATTTTGCGACGCGAGCGGTCTGGTCATGCCAACGCCAAGCATCAGCTAGACTGACTAGACTGGTGTAAAGCTCGTCGCCATTGGACTTTGGAGTATTGGAAACATGTTCTCTTGAGTGATGCGTCACGCATTACCATCTGGCAGTCCGACAGATGAATCTGGGTTTGGCGGATGCCAGGAGAACACTGCCTGCCTAAATGCATTGTGCCAACTGTAAAGTTTGGTGGAGAAGGAATAAGGGTCTGGGGCTGTTTTTCATGGTTCGGGCCCCTTAGTTCCAGTGAAGAAAAATCTTAACGCTGCAGCATACGATAACATTGTAGATGTTTCTGTGGTTCCAACATCGTGGTAACAGTTTGGGGAAGACCCTTTCCTGTTTCAGTATGACAAAGCCCCTGTGCCTAAGTGAGGTCTATACAGAAATGGTTTGTCGAGATCGGTGTAGAAGAACTTGAATGGCCTGCACAGAGCCCTGACCTCAGCCCCATCAAACAACACCTTTGGGATGATTTGGAATGCCCACTGCGAGCCAGGCCTCATCAACCCATTCTTGAAAAAAATAGATGCTTTTCATCTTTACGAAGGTTGAACGGTTCTGGTTCTGAATAAATACAGTAACTGCCTACCGACATCACGTGTTTGAACTTCTTTCAATCTACCCCTGAGTTCAATAAATGCCTCAGGACTACCTGACATGATGACTCCTTGCTGTCCCCAGTCCACCTGGCCGTGCTGCTGCTCCAGATTCAACTGACCTGAGCCCTAGGACCATGCCCCAGGACTACCTGACATGATGACTCCTTGCTGTCCCCAGTCCACCTGGCCATGCTGCTGCTCCAGATTCAACTGACCTGAGCCCTAGGACCATGCCCCAGGACTACCTGACATGATGACTCCTTGCTGTCCCCAGTCCACCTGGCCATGCTGCTGCTCCAGATTCAACTGACCTGAGCCCTAGGACCATGCCCCAGGACTACCTGACATGATGACTCCTTGCTGTCCCCAGTCCACCTGGCCATGCTGCTGCTCCAGATTCAACTGACCTGAGCCCTAGGACCATGCCCCAGGACTACCTGACATGATGACTCCTTGCTGTCCCCAGTCCACCTGGCCGTGCTGCTGCTCCAGATTCAACTGACCTGAGCCCTAGGACCATGCCCCAGGACTACTTGACATGATGACTCCTTGCTGTCCCCAGTCCACCTGACCGTGCTGCTGCTCCAGATTCAACTGACCTGAGCCCTAGGACCATGCCCCAGGACTACCTGACATGATGACTCCTTGCTGTCCCCAGTCCACCTGGCCGTGCTGCTGCTCCAGTTTCAACTGTTCTGCCTGTGATTATTATTATTTGACCATGCTGGTCATTTATGAACATTTGAACATCTTGGCCATGTTCTGTTATAATCTCCACCCGGCACAGCCAGAAGAGGACTGGCCACCCCACATAGCCTGGTTCCTCTCTAGGTTTCTTCCTAGGTTTTGGCCTTTCTAGGGAGTTTTTCCTAGCCACCGTGCTTCTACACCTGCATTGCTTGCTGTTTGGGGTTTTAGGCTGGGTTTCTGTACAGCACTTTGAGATATCAGCTGATGTACGAAGGGCTATATAAAATAAATTTGATTTGATTTGATTGAATAGGCTGCTGTATTTAACATTAGGCAAAACAGAGCTTGCGTCCCTCTTCTAATAGTCTATTGGTATAAGAAATGCAAATATATATATATATATATTACTAGCAAACTATTCTATTCTAGTTGTTCCTGTATGGGACTCCAAGAGACAAGGAGCCTTAAGGAGAGAGGCCAGTGGAACACAGGTACTTACATATAGCTCAATTGACAAGAGGCTGTAAATTAGGAGCTTATTATGCATAACCCATCATTATTTAGCTAAATACAAGACTAATACTGCAATGAATTTAGTACCTGAAAGAAATACATTTATTATTATTATTATTATTTAGACATATAGGACATCTAATATATAGGGTTAAATATCAATCTAGAACAGGATTATTATTATTATTTTCTATGAAATGAGTGCTCGCGTGTCATTTTTTATAGCAGTGATATTCGAGTGATTGGTTGTTTTAATAACTCTGCACCTACTATAAAACATTATAGGTGACCCTCTGAAAGCTAGATGTAGATGGGGTAAACACATGCAGCCTTTATATTAATGTAGCACAGGCTATGCTGCAGCAAATGCAGACCTAACTGTCCCAATAGACGTTAGTGACCATGACGATGTCATAGGTCTTCATGCATTGTGAACTGAGCTCCATACTGAGATGGACCCACCATGAGTGTTAATCATTCATCATGCAGAGGTCATAGATAAAATAGACTCTGATACCGGTACCCCTTGTTTATAGCCTCGTTGCTGTTACTTTTATTGCGTTACTTTTTTTTTTTTCAATTTTAGTTTATTTAGTAAATATTTTCTTAAAACTCTTATTTTTCATTTAACATGGTTAAGGGCTTGTAAGTCAGCATTTCACTGTACGGTCTATACCTGTTGACACCTGCTGGTTTGATTACATTTGATTAGACATGCCTGGTTTAGACTTTTCATGTAATTTAACTGTTCCATTTCACGCCATGCTGTTCATATAAATCATTTATTATAATGTATCACAGTTATTTATCACAGGAAAGGGGAGTGATTTTGGTTGGTCAATCCCAGTCAATCTCGGTATCTTGGTTCCCGCCATTCAACCCTATATATAAATGACTGGACTATTTAAATTTTGGAGAATCTGTTATACAATTGGTTATATAGTTATGTATAGTAACCCTAGGTGTAAAACAGTCAATAATGGCTACTTCTCAGAATGTATTAAATTGGAAAGAGGTGAAAAACAAGGTTGTCCATTATCAGCACAACTGTTTATTATGGCCATTGAAATGTAAGCTTTACAATCGGATTCAACAATAATATCAAGGAGCTAGAAATCCAGGGTTTAAAAACAAAGGTGTCATTGTACGCTGACGATTCATGTTTTCTTTTAAATCCCTGCACAGCCTCATAGGGCATCTTAAGTACTTTTAAATTACCGTGTAGTTTAGCAATAAAATGGTCCGATATTGAAGTGGTCATACTCGGTGTTCATATCCCAATATATTTAAACAGAAAGATCTTGCTACCAAGGAAAGGACAATTTGTGGAAAAATGTAGTCATGTCCCAGTTTAACTATTTACTTATGACCCTACTTACACCTAACTATTGTTTTTATTTATTATATGAGCAAACAATATTCCACTTTATTTGGAACGGCAAGCCGGACCAAATTAAACGGAACTATTTATATAAATACTCTATTTATATAATGATATAATTCAAAAGGGCAAAAATGATTAAATATTAAAGCATTGGACCTCTCACTAAAGGCATCAGTCATACAAAAACGACGCTTAAATCCAAACTGGTTTCCTTGCAGATTAGTAAGAATGGCTCACCCCATGTTAAAGAATGGGCTTTTCACTTAATTCAGATTACAACCTCTCACTTTCAGTTATTTGAAAATTAAATTATCTCCAAAATACCACCATTTTTTAACCTGTCTACGATACTGGTTCCCAATTGGGGATCAACCCTCCCACGTTCAGCTGAAACGGTGGCGCATGGAACGCAAAAATATTCTTAAAAATATTTAACCTCCACACATTAACAAGTCCAATAGCTCAAATGAAAGATAAACACCTTGTTCATCTAGCCAGCAAGTCAGATTTCTAAAATGTTTTACGGCGAAAACATAGCACATATATATGTAAAACCACCACCAGACACAGCTCATTTCAATAGCCAAAACATGCAATCAACAAACGCAGGATTAAAAAATAAATCGCTCACTAACCTTTTGAAAATCTTCATCAGATGACAGTAATATGACATATTACACAGTACATATATTTTTTTTTCAATAATATGCCATTTATATCCATAAATGTCCATTTACAGTGAGTTCACCTTCAGAAATTACTCAAAAATGCCCGCAGGAAATCTATGTAGCGCGGCAAGATAACGTAAATAGACATCATAAACTTTGACTAAATATACATGTTCTACATATAGTTAGAAAGATACACTGCTTCTTTATGCAACCGCTGTGTTAGATTTATTTTTAACGTTACAGAAATCGCACACTATTCCATATGCTGAGACAGCGCTCAGTTCCAAGCTACATTTCCACGTAATGTTGGAGTCAACAGAAACACAGATGTAAGCATAAATATTCCCTTACCTTCGATGGTCTTCGTTCAGAATGTTCTGGAAGGCTTCATACTTACCCAATACATCGTTTGGTTTCAAGTCTTGCGTCTTTGTATTAGCTACTGCTAATAACATCAGCTGAAATGCACCCAAAACGTCCTCTGGTCCGGATAAGTTGCGCATCAAAACTTCAAAATTACACATTATATGTCGACTAAACAGGTCAAACTAAGTGCAGAAGCAAGCTTTATGATGTTTTAGACATGCAAAACAAACTTCAATTCAATCGGCCATCGTCTGCCCTTCTCTTGAGTGCTGGAAACAAAGGAATGGCTGGGACCAATTCGCGCCCATACGCACAGCCTATTCTCTCGTGGCACGCACTAATTTCACTCCCATAGGGATTTGAACGATTTGAAGCTCTAATGAAAGAGGACATCTAGCGGAAGAGATAGAAAGTGTCCCCAGAATCATAGCTCGTTGGGAAGGGTGGGGGCCATGACGTCAAAGTTGCTCCAACTTTCATGGCCACAAAAACTAGTTTGGAAGAATGCCTGCCCTGTGAGTTCTGCTATACTTACAGACATAATTCCAACGGTTTTAGACTCTTTAGAGTGTTTTCTATCCAATAATAATTTTTATTTGCATATATTAACAATTTTTGACAGATTTATTTTCCAGTTTACTAGGGGTACCCAATCGTATGTCTGCCATATCCTTAACAGGTTTTAAACAAGATACAGAAAGCTGGTTGCAATTTCAGTTTAATCCACCAGAAAAGACAGAACAAATATTAGAATAAATATTATGGCTAAACTCTAATATATTAATACCTTTTTTTTAAAGACCAGCCAGCCACATTCTGTCAGAGTCTCAGAGAATATATCCTACAAAATGGAGGTATTTTTTAACTAGTCAAGTCAGTTAAGAACAAGTTCTTATTTTACAATGACACCTACCCCAGTCAAACCCTCCCCTAACTCTGACAGCGCTGGTCTAATTTTGCGCTCCCGATCACGGCCAGTTGTGGGACTCCCGATCACTGTCAGTTGTGATACAGCCTGGGATCAAACCAGGGTCTGTAGTGAAGCCTCTAGCACTGAATGCAGTGCCTTAGACCACTGCGCCACTTGGGAGGTGTCATTGTAAGAGAGGTTATATTCTCTCTCCCTGCTGACTGCTCTGTTTCTGTGTTGCTTCAACCAGCTAATTCACCACGCTAATCAATGGTGATGGATTCACCACTACAACCAGCTAATTCACCACGCTAATCAATGTTGATGGATTCCCTACTACAACCAGCTAATTCACCACGCTAATCAATGGTGATGGATTCCCTACTACAACCAGCTAATTCACCACGCTAATCAATGGTGATGGATTCCCTACTACAACCAGCTAATTCACCACGCTAATCAATGGTGATGGATTCACCACTACAACCAGCTAATTCACCACGCTAATCAATGGTGATGGATTCCCCACTACAACCAGCTAATTCACCACGCTAATCAATGGTGATGGATTCCCCACTACAACCAGCTAATTCACCACGCTAATCAATGTTGATGGATTCACCACTACAACCAGCTAATTCACCACGCTAATCAATGGTGATGGATTCACCACTACAACCAGCTAATTCACCATGCTAATCAATGGTGATGGATTCAACACTACAACCAGCCAATTCACCACGCTAATCAATGGTGATGGATTCACCACTTTTTTTAATGGTAAAAGCTTAATATACTGAACATATGGTGTATATGCAAAGCCTATGCATACATTTATATTAATGGTTTGGTGAAGTTCTTTAACCATAATAACCAAGCATCCAGTCTACTGGTCTACTTTAATCATGAGTAAATATGCGGATTTATTACACACTGAGTGTTCAAAACATTATGAACACCTGCTCTTTCCATGACATAGACTGACCAGGCGAATCCAGGTGAAAGCTATGATCCCTTATTGATGTCGTTTGTTAAATCCATTTCAAATCAGTGTAGTTGAAGCAGAGGACACAGACGGATGTTAATCCTTGAGACAATTGAGACATGGATTGTGTATGTGTGCCATTCAGAGGGTGAATGGGCAAGACAAAATATATAAATGCCTTTGAACAGGGTATGGTAGTAGGTGCCAGGTGCAACTGTTTGTGTCAAGAACTGCAGCGCTGCTGGGTTTTTCACTCTCAACAGTTTCCTGTGTGTGTCAAGATTGGTCCACCACCCAAAGGACTTCCAGACTACTTGACACAACCGTGGGAAGCATTGCGGTCTTCATGGACCAGCATCCCTGTGGAAGGCTTTAGACATCTTCTGGAGTCAATGACCTGACAAATTGAGGGGGCAACTCGATATTAGGAATGTTTTCCTAATGTTTAGGATACTCGGTGTATTTAGATGAACGGTGATGAATGTTATCTTTTCTTTATCAAAGCAACAGAGCAAGACGTCCACCAATGACTGGGGATGTTTTTCCTTGCCGAAAGTATTTTGCCAACAAACAGTTTTCTTCCTGATCCTGATTCTTCCATCCAAACACCGTTCTAATGCTTAACCAATAAAGCCTCGTCTTCTTCAACTAGCTCTCTGTCTCACATCAGAATTACACATTCATCCATGTTTCTCAAATGTAACATTTTTTTTTAATGTTTAGGCATTGGAATAGTTTGCGGTCACATGCGCATCCTCAAAGACATGGTATTATTTGTTAGCCTAACAGCACCTAACAAACAAAGCGTACTGTTAAAGCTCCCAATTCACAGCTTTATTGACAACGTTTCCATCTGAAACTGATTTTTTTCAACTGACTTGCCTAGTTAAATATATTTAAAAAATAAAATGTAAGATTAGGCATTAACTTGAATTTTTAAGGTTTAGGGTGAAGTTTATGCGTTAACTCGGGAATCTTAAGGTTAGGCATTAACTAGGAATGGTTAGGGTAAGGTTTGGGATAGGCTTAAAACAACACTGCTATGCTCACTGAGTCTGTACATAGTCAAGGATTTTCTTCATTTAGGATCAGTCACAGTGGTCAGGTATTCTGCCACTCTGTTCTCTCTGTTTCGGGATAGATAGCATTCCAATATGTTCTTTTTTTGGTTGATTCTTTCCAGTGTGTCAAATAGTTACCTTTTTGCTTTCTCATAATTTGTTCAGATTGAGTGTAATGTCCACGTATTTGGGGACCATAGTAGAATTTGTTTTATTAAGCTCAGTCTGGTATGAGAACTGTAGCCCCTATCTGCAAATGGGTGTCTACGGGAAAGCTGAGTATATTGGCTATTGATTGGTGCCTTCAAATCTTCCGTGTGACTTGCTGCCATATATGGGCACACGAATGTATAAATTAAGGCCAAGCCGATGACCTCATTTCAAGATGGCTGCTACCTACAGTACAATCCGGTTAGTGTTTTGAAGCATAAGCTAAATAAACACAGAATCTGTTGTAGGATGTCTTATTTGTCAGCCTTTGACCTATCGTTATTGATCACCAGCCCCGAGAATCAAAATGTTTTGTTTACACAACGTTTTCACCAAACGGCAAACATCTTACAAGGTACGCTTCGATTTTGGTCTGTGTTTGAGCTACAGCTACGTGGGGCTATGAAATTAATCATTAGGTTGGTAGAAAGAACATCTAAGGCCAGTGTTATCCGATGATGTATGACTTAATAGCAACATCGAATGACCGCCAGGTGACAACATCTTTGCTCATCAAAAATATGATGTTTCCACTGTAGGCATCCATTACAGTCTTGTAGCCAATGAGAAAAGCTTTCCAGGTATATGCAGTTGACCTGGGTAGGACAAAGCAAGGCCTAGAATTTTATTTTGGTAATGTGAACTATTACTACCTCACTCAGAGACTTGGAAATGTCACATGACCACACCTTTTCTTTCTGATGTTGTGGAAGCCATATGATGTGTTTCCAGCTCTAGTCATCAATTATTCACTTTTAGCAGGTCAATGAAATAAATAAATAAATATATTTTAAAAAATAAAACTATTATTTAGTGTGTGCTTCAGCTATGTTACTCCTATCCGTCTTCTGACAATTTCCTCACAATTTCCCAGATGTCTTCATTCCAAATATACCAAGTTTCTGAATGTCAGAATCATGTAACTACACACAAATGGCAGTTACTTTTGGGTATGTCTACTTAGGCGGAAATCTACATTTTGCCATTACATTTGAGAATTTAAATGTTTTTCTGTCCTGGGGCTCTGTGGGGTCTGTTTGTGTTTGTGAATAGAGCTCCAGAACCAGCTGGCTGAGGGGACTCTTCTCTTGGTTAATCTCTCTGTAGGTAAGGGGTCTGTAGGGGTCTGTTTGTGTTTGTGAACAAGCTGACTGAGGGGACTCTTCACTCTGTAGGTGAGAGCTTTGTGGTGGAGGGAGTGGAGGAGTCGTCTCCAAGAGAAAGTTTTTCCTGCCTTGCTCTCTCTTTGATTCTGTGGAATTCTTGCTGGAAGTGGTTAAAATTGCCCTTCACCACCACGGTTCCATTGCTGTACAGGATGACAGATGATGTCTCAGTCTCAACATCCTCGATTTACACTATTCTGATTGTCCTCCGCCGTAGTGGGCTCTTATAGCTATCTGCCCAAGGATGGTCTGTGTGGAAGATTAAGTTACTTACTGTGACGCACTTAGGCGTAGTGGGTGCGGGGTCAGGGAGTCAGGCGGGTCAGGGAGTCAGGCGGGTCAGGGAGTCAGGCGCAGGAGGCAGAAGGTACAGAATAATGCTTTATTCCGGCACAGAGAAAATCACACACGCCAATACCGGGCACACATACACGATTGCCCCAAAACCAGGACCCAACTAGTCCGAAGGAAAAAGCAAAAGTAAACACACTACCACGCATAAACACAGTTTAAAAATAAGCCCGCACAAAGAAATAGCCCAACTAAAAACCTAAACAAGAAACAGGGGAATCCAATAAGACAAAACAAACAGAAAGGGAAAAGGGATTGGTGGCTGCTAGTAGACCGGTGACGACGACCGTCGAGCACCGCCCAAACAGCAAGAGGAGCCACCTTCAGTAGGAGTCGTGACACTTACAGTGCCTTGCGAAAGTATTCGGCCCCCTTGAACTTTGCGACCTTTTGCCACATTTCAGGCTTCAAACATATTGATATAAAACTGTATTTTTTTGTGAAGAATCAACAACAAGTGGGACATAATCATGAAGTGGAACGACATTTATTGGATATTTCAAACTTTTTTAACAAATCAAAAATTGGAAAATTGGGCGTGCAAAATTATTCAGCCCCCTTAAGTTAATACTTTGTAGCGCCACCTTTTGCTGCGATTACAGCTGTAAGTCACTTGGGGTATGTCTCTATCAGTTTTGCACATCGAGAGACTGAATTTTTTTCTCCCATTCCTCCTTGCAAAACAGCTCGAGCTCAGTGAGGTTGGATGGAGAGCATTTGTGAACAGCAGTTTTCAGTTCTTTCCACAGATTCTCGATTGGATTCAGGTCTGGACTTTGACTTGGCCATTCTAACACCTGGATATGTTTATTTTTGAACCATTCCATTGTAGATTTTGCTTTATGTTTTGGATCATTGTCTTGTTGGAAGACAAATCTCCGTCCCAGTCTCAGGTCTTTTGCAGACTCCATCAGGTTTTCTTCCAGAATGGTCCTGTATTTGGCTCCATCCATCTTCCCATCAATCTTAACCATCTTCTCGGTCTCTGCTGAAGAAAAGCAGGCCCAAACCATGATGCTGCCACCACCATGTTTGACAGTGGGGATGGTGTTTTCAAGGTGATGAGCTGTGTTGCTTTTACGCCAAACATAACGTTTTGCATTGTTGCCAAAAAGTTCCATTTTGGTTTCATCTGACCAGAGCACCTTCTTCCACATGTTTGGTGTGTCTCCCAGGTGGCTTGTGGCAAACTTTAAACAACACTTTTCATGGATATCTTTAAGAAATGGCTTTCTTCTTGCCACTCTTCCATAAAGGCCAGATTTGTGCAATATATGGACAGAGTCTCCCACCTCAGCTGTAGATCTCTGCAGTTCATCCAGAGTGATCATGGGCCTCTTGGCTGCAACACTGATCAGTCTTCTCCTTGTATGAGCTGAAAGTTTAGAGGGACGGCCAGGTCTTGGTAGATTTGCAGTGGCCTGATACTCCTTCCATTTCAATATTATCGCTTGCACAGTGCTCCTTGGGATGTTTAAAGCTTGGGAAATCTTTTTGTATCCAAATCCGGCTTTAAACTTCTTCACAACAGTATCTCGGACCTGCCTGGTGTGTTCCTTGTTCTTCATGATGCTCTCTGCTCTTTTAACGGACCTCTGAGACTATCACAGTGCAGGTGCATTTATACGGAGACTTGATTACACACAGGTGGATTGTATTTATCATCATTAGTCATTTAGGTCAACATTGGATCATTCAGAGATCCTCACTGAACTTCTGGAGAGAGTTTGCTGCACTGAAAGTAAAGGGGATGAATAATTTTGCACGCCCAATTTTTCAGTTTTTGATTTGTTAAAAAAGTTTGAAATATCCAATAAATGTCGTGTCCCACTTGTTGTTGATTCTTCACAAAAAAATACAGTTTTATATCTTTATATTTGAAGCCTGAAATGTGGCAAAAGGTCGCAAAGTTCAAGGGGGCCGAATACTTTCGCAAGGCACTGTACCTTCCCATTTTTTGTAGCACTCTTCAAAAGTGTCTCTGGATTGTCCAAGCTTTTTCTTTTGCACTTTCTCATATTTAATATCCTAAGTGTACTATACTGTGGTGACCTCTGCATTAGGAGAAGACATGGAGCAGAGGGCCAAAGAGACCTCTGCATTTTGGGTCATGTGAGGAACTCTGCTGTCATTGTCGTGCTCATGGGATTTCCCACCTCTCAGTTGCAATCGGTTCTGTTCTTTCCTGGGAAGCTTGGTAGCCTTTTAACATAGCATTTAGTCTTTATCATATAAAATATCTAGAGAATATTGTATTTTTTTTTCTAGGCTTTTGAAGTAGCTTCAGACTGAACATTACTCAGTTTCAGGTTAGATGAAATGTTCTGTTGTCTGTTGTGCTTCTTTTGCTGATTTTCTGAAAGTGTGTTGGACAGTCCTTGGCAGTAAGAATCCTTCCAAAAACTGTTTTGATTTGGAGTGAAGGTTATGTTTTGGAGGGTAGTATCCTGTATAGATTTATCCAACCCTAAATCTATATTTTTTTGTAGAAAAATGCTGAAAGATTCAGGAGCACATCTGCTCATCTCTCTCTCTCTCTCTCTCTCTCTCTCTCTCTCTCTCTCTCTCTCTCTCTCTCTCTCTCGCTATCTCATATTTAGGTTTTAGAAGGCCTCTCTCACTAGCTCCTATTCCTCACACTCTCTCTGTGCTTTAGTGTTATAAGTTGCTTCTAGGAGGTTTATTAGGCATCTGAATGTAAGTGCTTTAATGAGACACGATGAAAGTGAAGAGGACAAAAAAGTTGCCATCGGTGAATCCTGACTGGAATTCATCTTAAATTGCCTTCTATAATCATCGATCAGCACCCTGTCACAGTCAAGGTCCAATTAAAATGAGGAGAAAAAAAAAAAAATGTTTTAAAATGTTTTTTAATTCCGATCACTATCAAAATCTTACGTCAAGAAATATGAAATATGCATACATTAAAGGGATAACAGTTTCTCTTGACTCTTCTTAATTGATAATTAAGGTTTGCAGACACAGGAATAACGTTTTACAAATAAATGAAGGTTCCTCTCAATCTGAAAGTTAACTTGTATTCATGTACACCAAAATAAAAGTATACAGTGCCTTGAGGAAGTATTCATACGCTTTTAATTATTCCACATTTTGTTACAGCCTGAATTCAAAGTGGCTTTAAACATTAAAACAAGTTCTCACCCATCTGCACACAATACCCCATAATGACAAATCAAAATGTATTGTAGATCAAATACAGAAATATCTAATTTAAATTAGAGGTCGACCGATTAATCAAAATGGCCGATTTAATTAGGGCCGATTTCAAGCTTTCATAACAATCGGAAATCTGTATTTTTGGGCGCCGATTTACCGATTAAAAAAAAATATATAATAATAATAATTATACCTTTATTTAACTAGGCAAGTCATCTAAGAACACATTCGTATATTCAATAACGGCCTAGGAACAGTGGGTTAACTGCCTTATTCAGGGGCAGAACGACAGATTTTCACCTTGTCAGCTCGGGGGGTCCAAACTTGCAACCTTACAGTTAACTAGTCCAACGCAATTAACGACCTGCGTTGCACTCCACAAGGAGACTGCCTGTTACGCGAATGCAGTAAGCCAAGGTAAGTTGCTAGCTAGCATTAACCTGTTGCGACGACCAAACCCAGATCCGGGATTCTATTTATAGACCTAAGCTCATTACCATAACGCAACGTTAACTATTCATGAAAATCGCAAATGAAACGAAATAAATATGCTATCTCTCAAGCTTAGCCTTTTGTTAACAACACTGTCATCTCAGATTTTCAAAATATGCTTTTCAACCATAGGAAAACAATCATTTGTGTAACAGTAGCTAGCTAGCGTAGCATTTAGCGGTAGCATTAGCATTAGCATTTAGCAGGCAACTATCACAAAAACAAGTAAAGCCTTCAAATAAAATAACTTACCTTTGAAGAACTTCTGATGTTTTCAATGAGGAGACTCTCAGTTAGATAGCAGATGCTCAGTTTTTCCAAAAAGATTATTTGTGTATTAGAAATAGCTCCGTTTTGTACATCACATTTGGCTACCAAAAAAAAAAAAAAAATAAAAAAAAATTCAGCCCTCAAAACGCAAACTTTTTTCCAAATTAACTCCATAATATCGACTGAAACATGGCAAACGTGGTTTAGAATCAATCCTCAAGGTGTTTTTCCACATATCTCTTCGAAGATATATCCTTCGTGGAAGCCTGGTTTCTCCTTGCTCTCAAATGGAAAAATAATTGCACCTGGCTTTGCGCTCCAATTTTTTTTTTTTGTTTTTTTTTTTTGAATTTTACCCCTTTTTCTCCCCAATTTCGTAGTATCCAATTGTTGTAGTAGCTACTATCTTGTCTCATCGCTACAACTCCCGTACGGGCTTGGGAGAGACGAAGGTTGAAAGTCATGCGTCCTCCGATACACAACCAACCAAGCCGCTGCTTCTTTAACACAGCGCACATCCAACCCGGAAGCCAGCCGCACCAATGCACCGGAGGAAACACAGGAGTCGCTGGTGCGTGATGAGACAAGGACACCCCTACCGACCAAGCCCTCCCTAACCCGGGCGACGCTGGGCCAATTGTGCGTCGCCCCACGGACCTCCCGGTCGCGGCCGGTTACGACAGAGCCTGGGCGCGAACCCAGGACTCTGATGGCACAGCTGGCGCTGCAGTACAGCGCCCTTAACCACTGCGCCACCCGGGAGGCCCCTCTTTGCGCTCCAATTTCGACGCAGGGACACCAGGCGGACACTTGGAAAATGTAGTCTCTTATGGTCAATCTTCCAATTATATGCCTACAAATACGTCACAATGCTGCAAACACCTTGGGGAAACGACAGAAAGTGTAGGCTCATTCCTTGCGCAATCACAGCCATATAAGGAGACAATGGAAAACAGAGCTTCAGAGATTCTGCTCATTTCCTGGTTGACGTATCATCTTGGTTTCGCCTGTAGAATGAGTTCTGGGGCACTTACAGACAATATCTTTGCAGATTCTGAAACTTCAGAGTGTTTTCTTTCCAAAACGGTCAATAATATGCATAGTCGAGCATCTTTTCGTGACAAAATATTGCGCTTAAAACGGGAACGTTTTTCATCCAAAAATGAAATAGCGCCCCTAGAGATCCAAGAGGTTACTTATCTTAAAAAAAACTATCAATCAAAATCACTAGTTAACTACACATGGTTGATTATATTACTAGATATTATCTAGTGTCCTGTGTTACATATAATCTGACTGAGCATACAAGCATACAAGTATCTAAGTATCTGACTGAGCGGTGGTAGGCAGAAGCAGGTGCGTAAACATTCATTCAAACAGCACTTTCGTGTGTTTTGCCAGAAGCTCTTCGTGTGCGTCAAGCTTTGCTCTGTTTATGACTTTTAACCTATCAACTCCCGAGATGAGGCTGGTGTAACTGAATTGAAATTGCTATCTAGTTAGCGTGCGCTAATAGCGTTTCAAACGTCACTCGCTCTGAGCCTTCTAGTAGTTGTTCCCCTTGCTCCGCATGGGTAATGCTGCTTCGATGGTGGCTGTTGTCGTTGTGTTGCTGGTTTGAGCCCAGGTAGGAGCGAGGAGAGGGACGGAAGCTATACTGTTACACTGGCCATACTAAAGTGCCTATAAGAACATCAAATAGTCAAAGGTTAATGAAATACAAACGGTATAGAGGGAAATAGTCCCATAATTCCTATAATAACTACAACCTAAAACTTCTTACCAAGGCTTCTTACCTTGGAATATTGACGACTCATGTTAAAAGGAACCACCAGCTTTCATATGTTCTCATGTTCTGAGCAAGGAACTTAAATGTTAGCTTTCTTACATGGCACATATTGCACTTTTACTTTCTTCTCCAACACTTTGTTTTTGCATTATTTAAACCAAATTGAACGTGTTTCATTATTTATTTGAGGCTAAATTGATTTTATTGATGTATTATATTAAGTTAAAATAAGTGTTCATTCAGTACTGTTGTAATTGTCATTATTACAAATACATTTTTAAAAATAGGCCGATTAATCGGTAGCGGGTTTTTTTGGTCCTCCAATAATCGGTATCGGTATCGGCGTTGAAAAATCATAATCGGTCAACCTCCCAATTTTAAATACACTACCAGTCAAACATTTGGACACACCTACTCATTCCAGAGTTTATGTATATTTTTACTATTTCATACATTGGATAATAATAGTGAAGACAACTAAACTATGAAAAAACATATATGGAGTCATGTAGTAACCAAAAAAGTGTTTAAAACGTCTAAATATCTTTTATATTTGAGATTCTTCATAGTAGCCATCCTTCGACTTGATGACAACGTTGAACATCCATCCATGCTTTGTAGTAGCACCTGTGGGCAGTGACTGCAGCTGAGTCTTATTGGGTAAGTCTCTAAGAGCTTTCCACACCTGGATTGTGCACCATTTGCCCATTTATTATTTTCTAAATTATTCATGTTCTGTCAAATTGGTTGTTGATCATTGCCAGACAAGCATTTTCAGGTCTTGCCATACATTTTCAAGTATATTTAAGTCCAAATTGTAACTCGGCCACTCGGGAACATTCACTGTCTTCTTGGTCAGCAGCTCCCGTCTAGATTTGGCCTTGTGTTTTAGCTTATTGTCCTGCTAAAACGTGTTCTCCCATCACAACCATTAAACTCTGTAACTGTTTTAAAGTCACCATTGGCCTCATGGTGAAATACCTCAGCGATTGACTTCCTCTCCGGCAACTGAGGTAAGAAGGACGCCTGTAGCTTTGTAGTGACTGGGTGTATTGATACACCATCGAAACTGTAATGAATAATTTCACTTTATCGCTCAACGGGATGGTCAATGTATACTTGTTTTTTTATCATCAACCAATAGGTTCCCTTCTTTGCAAGTCATTGGAAAACATCCCTGGTCTTTGTGTTTGAAATTCACTGCTCAACTGAGGGACCTTACAGATAATTGTATGTGTGGAGTACAGATATGAGGTAGTCATTCAAAAATCATGTTTAACACTATAATTTCACACAGAGTCCTGAACTTTTTTAGATTTGCCATAACAAAGGGGTTGAATACTTTTTTACTCAAGGCATTTAAGCTTTTCATTTTTTACTCATTTTGTATACATTTCAAAAAAACATAATTCAACTTTGACCTTTTGGGGGTATTTTGTGTAAGCCAGTGACAATTTAAAAAAAAAAATGTAATCCATGTTAAATTCAGGCTGTAACACAAACAAAATGTGGAAAAAGTCAAGGGGTGTAAATATTTTCTGAAGGCTCTCTCTCTGTGTTTGACCCGTGAGGCTGTCAAACACTCATATGGGTGGGTGTAAATATTATCTGAAGGCTCTCTGTGTGTTTGACCTGTGAGGCTGTCAAACACTCATATGGGTGTAAATATTATCTGAAGGCTCTCTGTGTGTTTGACCCGTGAGGCTGTCAAACACTCATATGGGTGGGTGTAAATATTATCTGAAGGCTCTCTGTGTGTTTGACCCGTGAGGCTGTCAAACACTCATATGGGTGGGTGTAAATATTATCTGAAGGCTCTCTGTGTGTTTGACCCGTGAGGCTGTCAAACACTCATATGGGTGTAAATATTATCTGAAGGCTCTCTGTGTGTTTGACCTGTGAGGCTGTCAAACACTCATATGGGTGGGTGTAAATATTATCTGAAGGCTCTCTCTGTGTTTGACCCGTGAGGCTGTCAAACACTCATATGGGTGGGTGTAAATATTATCTGAAGGCTCTCTCTCTGTGTTTGACCCGTGAGGCTGTCAAACACTGATGTGTTTTCATTGTATTGGGATGCTGTCTGCACCATATCAGATCTGAAACTTAAGTTTGACACGTTATTTTCTGTCCATATAATATACAACAAACATTGGTTCTGTATGTAAGAATGACACTCAACTACACATTTAACTTAAAAGTTAACATCTCTGTTTGAGAATTTGAACCAATAAAGTATTTTTTGGGGGGTGATAATGATATCCAATGTTTTTACCTGTTCAGGGTTCAAACATAGTAATCATAATCAGTGGTCTTTTGACCCTCGTGTCGTCTACAACAGTAGGTTCTCTCCTCTGCCAGGAAATGTATTTTATTCTAGTATTTTAATGTGAAATAATTGTACTCGCACAGTGTTACGGATGAGACCACATTAGCACCTTTGCCAGGTTTGTGTAACCATTGAAGGGATATAAATTGAGTCAAATGAGGAACAAATGGTTCATTCCATCACGTTGAAATAAATGGATTATGGCTCTAGTGGTTCTGCAGTGAGAAGACAGATTGCTCATTAAATCATTTGCATGTCGGGGGAGAACAAAAAAGAAGAGATTAATTTATATTCAGAAATATATGAAGACATCAAAACAAAAAAAGGACTCCAAAATGTTTTGTCGTGCTGTCTTACCAATTGTTCAGATAATTAGTAGTGACAACCCGCGTGGGTATTTTGTCAGTTTAGGTAAAACGAGGTGTCGTGTTTTTAGTTTGAGAGGACAGAAGTGTTCTTCAGAGTGGGAGGATTCCACATGGTGATGCCTAATGTTGATTTTGGTTTAGAGATCTAAACATTATATTTTTCCTCTTTTTTTCTAATGGAAATTCATCTTTTAAAGATAAGTTCATGATGACAGTCTTTTTGTAAACTGCTATGGTCAGAAGACACAACAACCTCAGAGTACTGACGCTAAGTCCTCTGTGTCTACACCACCACAACAACCTCAGAGTACTGACGCTAAGCCTTCTGTGTCTACGCCACCACAACAACCTCAGAGTACTGATGCTAAGCCTTCTGTGTCTACGCCACCACAACAACCTCAGAGTACTGATGCTAAGCCTTCTGTGTCTACGCCACCACAACAACCTCAGAGTACTGACGTTAAGTCCTCTGTGTCTACACCACCACAACAACCTCAGAGTACTGATGCTAAGTCCTCTGTGTCTACACCACCACAACAACCTCAGAGTACTGACGCTAAGCCTTCTGTGTCTACACCACCACAACAACCTCAGAGTACTGATGCTAAGCCTTCTGTGTCTACACCACCACAACAACCTCAGAGTACTGATGCTAAGTCCTCTGTGTCTACCATGGGCGCAACTTTGATTTTAGAAGTGGGGGGACATTTGACTCGTTCCAATGATAAATCTGTGGGGGGGACAAGTGAAAGTTGTGCCCCTAGTGTTTTTTATACTGATTCTCTAGTATAATATTGTATTGTTTGTGGAGGGAATCCCTTCCGTCTTCTGAGATGGACATTTGTTCAGCAGTGGCCAACATCTCAAGGCCACATTGGAAGCCTCTTTAAACTATGCTGCACCATTTCTCCCAGCATCTCAAGGCCACATTGGAGACCTCTTTAAACTATGCTGCACCATTTCTCCCAGCATCTCAAGGCCACATTGGAGACCTCTTTAAACTATGCTGCACCATATCTCCCAGCATCTCAATTGATCCCTGATCTGTTGATCCACTCAGTACCTGGTGGATATCCATGCACCAGCAGGGGGCGCTGAGATGGAATATTTACATAGTGGACTGGGTTAAAATGTAGGTGTGTGTGTGTGTGTGTGTGTGTGTGTGTGCGTGTGCGTCTTGGCTTGGTTAAAGCAGGTAATTTTGTTGTGAACAGAGCATGTGAGGCAGACATGGTTGGTTCGTTATCTCGGACTACCTCAGTATAATTGCACGACACTGATCAACCTAGACATTGATTCTCCCTGCCTGATCAAAAGTTAGCAGGCTGCAGCACCGCACCCGGAGGAGTACACTGTGTGAGGTGTGTGTGTGTGTGTGTGTGTGTGTGTGAGAGAGAGAGAGAGAGAGAGAGAGCAAACGAGATGTGTGTGTTAGTCAGGTTGCGTAGAGGGGTATGTATGGGTGGGGATGCATGTGGTCGATGGGTATTACCCCTGGTAATCTCAGCAGTGACCCTCTCTCCCCAAGTGGCCCTCTCTCCCTACCCACTTCCATCATAGGATTAACCAACAGATGCATGGTTTATTACAACACAAGCAATTCCCTGAATAAGCCGCTCCTTACGAGTTGTGGGGGAGATTAAAGGAATTATGTTAAGATTGGATGTTGATAGAAAGTGCTCGTAATTATTTTTCCTCTAAGCACATTTCATTTTAAGGAATGAAGGAACACACCACCATGTGTCTTATCGAACAATAGAACACACAACCATGTGTCTCAATGAACAATGGAACACACAACCATGTGTCTCAATGAACAATGGAACACACAACCATGTGTCTTATCGAACAATGGAACACACAACCATGTGTCTTATCGAACAATGGAACACACAACCATGTGTCTTATCGAACAATATCTTATCTGTCCTATTGAGGTTGAGCTTGAGGTGGTGGGTTGACATCCAAGCTGAGATATCTGCCAGGCACGCAGAGATGGTGTCAGAGGGGGGGGGGAAAGTAGTTGTGTTATCGTCATAGCAATGATAGAAGAGACCATGTGAGGATATGACAGAGCCGAGTGACTTGGTGTACAGAGGGAGGAGGAGAGGGCCTTGAACTGAGCCCTGGGGGACACCAGTAGTGAGAGTATGTGATGCAGACACAGATCCTCTCCACTGTACCTGGTAGGAGGGACCTGCCAAGTAGGAAGCAATCAAAGAGTGTGCAGAGCCAGAGACACCCAGCCCTGAGAGAGTGGAGTGGAGGATCTGATGGTTCACTATGTTGAAGTTAACAGATAGATCTAGGAGGATGACAAGAGAGGAGAGAGAGTCAGCTTTGGCTGTGTGGAGAGCCTCCATGACACAGAGAAGAGCAGTCTCGGTTGAGTGACCCGTCTTGACTGGTTATAGGGTCAAGAAGATCTTTCTGAGAGAGATACCGAGAGAGTTGATCAGAGACAGCATGCTCAAGTGTTTTGGAAAGAAAAGAAGTGTTGATTTGAGAAGACAGCCTGGTGCATGGGGCTGCCACAGGACCCACCGGGCTGGGGAGACCTACAGGAGGCCTGATGCGTGGACGAGGCACCGGATGGACCGGGCTGTGGGGGAGCACTGGAGCTCTGGTGCATACCACTCGCACCTCTCTCTTAGGCTCAATACCCACATTTGCCTGGCACGGGCGGAGCGCAGGCATAGGGTGGACTGCACCCTCCCAGCGCCCCGGAGACACAGCACGCAGAGCTGGCGCAGGATACCCTGGGCCGAAACGGCATACCGGAGACCAAACACGCTGGGCTGGCACAACAAGCCAAACTGAATGCCCACTCTCGCTTGGCACTTGCGGGGGGCTGGCCTATCGCGCACCGAGCTATGAGCGCGTACTGGCGACACCGTGCGCATGACCGCATAACACGGTGCCTGACCAGTACTGCGCTTCTTCCGGTAAGCATGGGGAGTTGGCTCAGGTCTATCGCCTGACTCCGCCAATCTCCCCGTGTGCCCCCTTCCCCCAAAAACTTTGGGGCTGCCTCTCGTGCCTGTTGCGCTGCCTCTCGTGCCTGTTGCGCTGCCTCTCGTGCCTGTTGCGCTGCCTTATCTCATATCGCCGCCACTCAGCTCTCTCTGCCTCCAGATCTTCCTTGGGGCGGTGATATTCCCCAGCCTGTGTCCAGGGCCCCTTGCCTTCCAGTATCTCCTCCCAGGTCCAGGAGTCCAGAACCCTCTGCTCCTGGTTACCACGCTGCTACGTCCTTTTTTGGTGGGTAGTTCTGTAACGGTTTTCCTCCTCTTCTGAGGAGGAGTAGGAAAGATCAGACCAATGCGCAGCTTGGTAAGTGTCCATATTTTATTGAAATATAACCGAACACTGAATACAAAAGAACAAGAGAACGAAGTGAAAGCCGAAACAGTTCTGTATGGTGAAACACAGATACAGAAAACAACTACCCACAACCCATAGTGGGAAAACAGGCTGCCTAAGTATGGTTCTCAGTCAGAGACAACGATAACCAGCTGCCTCTGATCGGGAACCATACCAGGCCAAACACAGAAATACAAAAACATAGAACAACACATAGAATGCCCACCCCAACTCACGCCCTGACCAAACTAAAATAGACACATGAAAATATGTAGGGTGTTTTAAAATATTTTGTTAGACAAAGAGAGGCAGGTTTTATCTCTCCAGGCCCTAGTGGCTCAGATTAATCACAGTTATTTGATAAGAAAATGAATAAATCTCACAAGACAAGCTAATATCTGTGTTCCCCTCCGTATGGGAATCCCCCGAGGTCTGATAGCTAACTGGCAGCTGCTAAAGTGGAATGAATATCTGACAGAGTTTAGGCGTTAAGTGTGCCATATGCCAGATTCCATGTCCTTTATGTAATCCACTATTGTGCGTTTTACATTTAGCTATGATTATAGCTTTTTCCCAATAGTTTCATCTGGCATCAAAATGATAATCTATGTATGTAAAATATGAAGGTAGTTTGAGGTCAATGGTGGAAAAAAGTACTCGATTGTCATATTGAGTAAAAGTAAAGATACCTTCATAGAAAATGACTCAAGTAAAAGTAAAAGTCACCCGGTAAAATACTACTTGAGTAAAAGTCTAAAAGTATTTGGTTTAAAATATACTTATCAAAAGTAAATGCAGTTGCTAAAATATACTTTAGTATCAAAGGCAAAAGTATAAATCATTTCAAATTCCTTACTATAAGCAAACCAGATGGCACCATTTAAAAAAAAAAATACTGGATATCCAGGGTCACTCTCCAACATTCAGGCAGTACCAGTCAAAAGGTTGGACGCCCCTACTCGTTTGAGGATTTTTCTTAATTTTCACTTCTTTCTACATCGTAGAATAATAGTGAGGACATCAAAACTATGAAACAACACATATGGAATCATATAGTAACACAAAAAGTGTTAAATAAATAAAAAATGATTTTAGGTTCTTCAAAGTAGTCACCATTTGCATTGAAGTAGCACCAAGCTCAAAGTACATCACTCAGAGCTCACAAATGTCAGTCGCCCCATTGTGGCGACACTTGGTATAGATGACTATCGGTGTAACGTCTGATGGACATATGTCCTTAAACAGAACATTTAGTTAGAAAAATGAGATGTACATCTCATAAATGAAAGAAAACATAAAATTAACAAAACTGTGACCACACATTTTAGACATGAAGCAAACCAAAAAGAGCAACATGAAATCAGGGAAATCGGACAAAGGAATGTTTTTCTAGAAATAAAAGAGGGCACGCCAACTAAAGTTGTTAACCCTCCACATCTCTTACAGTTTTTTTTCGATTGCTAAACGACAGTGGGCACAACTGGAGTCACATGTGCAAAACTCTAACTACAGTCAGCACTACCAACAGTCACCTGAGCTAAACAGTTCACATCACCTGCAAAACTCATTCCAAGCAACTCTTAACACATGGCTCAAAACACGCTCAGTGCAGCCAAACACTATGCACAACCCTCACTGAGATAACACACACTGTCACTCAGAACACACTGAGAGTAAAAACACTAGCATCAAACACCAATACAGAAAATACAAACTTTTCATCTTTACAGTTTGAACAATTTCAGTGACTTCATACAAAGTAATGTTTTCTTCAAAGAAAAGAGTGACATTCTTTCACATGATTTCTTAAAATTTTTAGAACATAACAATTCTTTAAGGTAAATGAAAATTATCCTGCCTCTCTCTAGCATCAGGCCACAGGTTTTCTTCAACATAACATCTAATGTTTTCTCTTGCCATGCACCTGGGGAAGAACCTTCTGGAGTGCCTTATCCATCCCTGGCAGTCCTCTGGACTCGTGTCCTCACATCCGGCACGCATGGCTTCCAAAAGAGACATTTGGTCATGTGGGTGGTGATCAAACACTTTCCACCTCCAGGCAGAGAAAAACTCCTCTATTGGGTTGAGGAAGGGTGAATATGCAGGCAGGTACAAACCATAAATATGTGATGTGCTGCAAACCAATCTGTGACAGCTGCAGAGTGGTGAAAAGCAACGATATCGCAAACTATGACAAAAACTTGGGGGTTTCTTACTGGCTCCCCCTGTTCTGCTGGCACTAGCTGAGCATAGAGCTGTTCTAGGAAAGCTATAAGCCTTTCTGTGTTGTATGGGCCAATGAGTGGTGTGTTGAGAAGCAAACCATCATTGGCCATTGCAGCACACATAGTGATATTTCCCCCCCCTTTGGCCTGGAACCTCCACAGTGGCCCTTTGACCTATAACATTCCTTCCTCTGTGCCGTGTTTTGGCAAGGTTAAATCCAGCTTCATCGATAAATACAAATGAATGTGGTCTTTCCAGTGCTTCCACCTCCATTACTCTCTGAAAAACAGTAAGTGCACAGTTTTACTGTAGAAATGCTAGTGTTTTTTTTTACTGTAAATATTTTGTATAGCTGTGTACGTAACCTCAGACGTCTTACCTGGACATATTGGTATCTTTGCTCTTTTACCCGTTCACTGTTTCTCTCGAACGGTACAGTGTATAACTGTTTCATTGTAACTTGGTGTTTCTTTAGGACTCAATCAATAGTTGTTGTGCTGACAGAATTAACATTTTAAAATATATCATTATCAGCCAGCACTCTATCTTGAATCTCACGCAGTTTTATTGCATTGTTGACAACAACCATGTCAACAATAGCATTTTCCTGCGCATCTCAAAATATTTTTCCTCTTCCCCCTGTTGGGGGCAGCCTTTGGGTCCTGTTGTAAAAATATATTTTACAGTCAAACTTACTGTAATATATATCTGTGTAAATATTCTATAATTGCAATACAAAATAGATTCCTGTAATGTTTTCATTTACTGTAAGGATGTAACTCTCACCTGTTTGCATGATGGAAAATTCGCATTACAGATGCCAATGTGGATCTTTGCAGATTGGGTTGCACCCTCAACCCTGCCTCTCTCAATGAGAGACCATGGTTCACGATATGGTCTATAAGTGTAGCCCTTATTTCATCTGAAATAACAGCTCTGTCTTCTTTGTCTTCCTCCACGCATCCGCCCTCTCCCTGCCACCCTTCTCCCTCCACGAACCCATCTTCCTTGTTCCATTTCCAAAATGAGTCTTTCTGAGCTCTACCTATACATACTGTAATATGTGTGTGTGTTCACTAACAAGTCTAAAACAAGACACCTGCTTAGCCTTTCAGCTGAAATTGCAATCAGCAGTGTTTGAAAGGCACAAGGCTGAAATCTATTCCGTTTTGAATGTGTGGTTCACAGTTTTGACAGCAGTGTGTTAGCATTTGAACAAAGTGCTGTAAATCCACAGTGTTGTGCAGGTTGTGGTTTAAGTCATGGGATAAGTGTGTAGAGTTTTGAAAACTGTGTTCAAGCAATGAAAAACAAACTAGAGTTTGGTCCACATGAACTGCTGCTGTGCAGACTGTAGTTACAGTTTTGCACATGTGACTCCAGTTGTGTCCACTGTCGTTTAGCAATCGAAAAAAACTGTAAGACTGGATCACTGGGCCAGCCGCTCTTAAATAGCACCCGGGCCAACACAGGTGAAACACCGTCCCACTAATGAATTGGACAAGCCGGCACAGATGTAACATGCAGACTAACAAGGTGACACCCATCAGTGCGCCCCGTGTGCTAATTAGCTATTCGTGCTAAAGTCCAACCTCAAAACAGACATGGAAAAACCAAAGCCTGTAACGTCTTCCCCCTTAAAACAAGTTTGCTCAACCCCAACAGAAACACAACTTCCATTGCGCCACATCATCATCTTAAAATGTGTCTCTTCTTAAATGCGTCGTCTTCTCCTATGTAAACATAGTGTCTACTGGCTGTCAACAATTAAAAATTAGTGCTCCCAGTGCTTAAGCATTACGTCATAATGGTGCGGGTAATGAATAAATGACTGGTTTTACATTATGTCATAATGGGTAATGAATAAATGACTGGTTTTACATTATGTCATAATGGGTAATGAATAAATGACTGGTTTTACATGATGTCATAATGGGTAATGAATAAATGACTGGTTTTACATTATGTCACAATGGGTAATGAATAAATGACTGGTTTTACATTATGTCATAATGGGTAATGAATAAATGACTGGTTTTACATTATGTCATAATGATATGGGTAATGAATAACTGACTGGTTTTACATTATGTCACAATGGGTAATGAATAAATGACTGGTTTTACATGATGTCACAATGGGTAATGAATAAATGACTGGTTTTACATTATGTCATAATGATATGGGTAACGAATAAATGACTGGTTTTACATTATGTCACAATGGGTAATGAATAAATGACTGGTTTTGAAAGGTGTCATAATGGGTAATGAATAAATGACTGGTTTCACATTATGTCATAATGATATGGGTAATGAATAAATGACTGGTTTTACATTATGTCATAATGGGTAATGAATAAATGACTGGTTTAACATTATGTCATAATGGGTAATGAATAAATGACTGGTTTTACATTATGTCATAATGGGTAATGAATAAATGACTGGTTTTACATTATGTCATAATGGGTAATGAATAAATGACTGGTTTTACATGATGTCATAATGATATGGGTAATGAATAAATGACTGGTTTTACATGATGTCATAATGGGTAATGAATAAATGACTGGTTTTACATGATGTCACAATGGGTAATGAATAAATGACTGGTTTTACATTATGTCATAATGATATGGGTAATGAATAAATGACTGGTTTTACATGATGTCATAATGGGTAATGAATAAATGACTGGTTTTACATGATGTCATAATGGGTAATGAATAAATGACTGGTTTTACATGATGTCATAATGGGTAATGAATAAATGACTGGTTTTACATTATGTCATAATGGGTAATGAATAAATGACTGGTTTTACATGATGTCATAATGGGTAATGAATAAATTACTGTTTTTCTGTTCTGCTATAATGATATGGGTAATGAATAAATGGCTGGTTTTCTATTCTGCTTGGTGGAAAGTTAATGAGAAGATATTCGTATGGGCTGTTATTAGATCAGTTGTGCCTGGCCTTTCCTTCAAAATTCAGTAGCCGTTCAATATTGTGCAACAAATGACCCTGACGTTCCTTGTTGTTGCTATAAAAGACATTCTAGTACGTGGCGTGTAGGACGTACACCTGTTCTGGAGCTGTTCAATATGCAAAAGCAGAAATGTGTGTGTGTGTGTGTGTGTGTGTGTGTGTGTGTGTGTGTGTGTGTGTTACAAAATGTACCTCCTTCCCACAATGTTGATCATAAACAAGTTAAGGGTTATGTAGTGCTGAGACGGGTGAAAGGTTAAATGTTAGCACATATTTTCCTGCCCTACCCTTACTCATCTGCTGGAATAAATAGAGGGATTTCCACATATTGATCTGCCTTTAGAGAATGAGAGCAACAGCATTTGGGTCAGCAATGTTAAATAAATTGAATATAGGCTAAAGATATCATTTGTTCTCGTGAATTAGGAGAAACGGTGGACTGAACATAAATTTGAATACACTAGGCTCTGGATACATAATGTCGGGATTGGAGGGCATGCAGTCCTAGTGAATACATTTAACAGTCCTAGTGAAGACATTTAGCAGTCCTAGTGAATACATTTAGCAGTCCTAGTGAATACATTTAACAGTCGTAGTGAATACATTTAGCAGTCCTAGTGAATACATTTAGCAGTCCTAGTGAATACATTTAGCAGTCCTAGTGAATACATTTAGCAGTCCTAGTGAATACATTTAGCAGTCCTAGTGAATACATTTAGCATTCCTAGTGAATACATTTAGCATACAGTCCTAGTGAATACATTTAACATGCAGTCCTAGTGAATACATTTAACAGTCCTAGTGAATACACTTAACAGTCCTAGTGAATACATTTAGCAGTCCTAGTGAATACATTTAACAGTCCTAGTGAATACATTTAACAGTCCTAGTGAATACATTTAGCATGCAGTCCTAGTGAATACATTTAACATGCAGTCCTAGTGAATACATTTAGCAGTCCTAGTGAATACATTTAACATGCAGTCCTAGTGAATACATTTAGCAGTCCTAGTGAATACATTTAGCAGTCCTAGTGAATACATTTAACAGTCGTAGTGAATACATTTAGCAGTCCTAGTGAATACATTTAACAGTCCTAGTGAATACATTTAACAGTCCTAGTGAATACATTTAGCAGTCCCAGTGAATACATTTAACAGTCGTAGTGAATACATTTAGCAGTCCTAGTGAATACATTTAACAGTCCTAGTGAATACATTTAACAGTCCTAGTGAATACATTTAGCAGTCCTAGTTAATACATCTAACAGTCCTAGTGAATACATTTAACAGTCCTAGTGAATACATTTAGCAGTCCTAGTGAATACATTTAGCAGTCCTAGTGAATACATTTAGCAGTCCTAGTGAATACATTTAGCAGTCCTAGTGAATACATTTAACATTCCTAGTGAATACATTTAGCAGTCCTAGTGAATACATTTAGCAGTCCTAGTGAATACATTTAACAGTCCTAGTGAATACATTTAACATGTAGTCCTAGTGAATACATTTAGCAGTCCTAGTGAATACATTTAGCAGTCCTAGTGAATACATTTAGCAGTCCTAGTGAATACATTTAGCAGTCCTATTGAATACATTTAGCAGTCCTAGTGAATACATTTAGCAGTCCTAGTGAATACATTTAGCAGTCCTAGTGAATACATTTAACAGTCCTAGTGAATACATTTAGCAGTCCTAGTGAATACATTTAACATACAGTCCTAGTGAATACATTTAGCATACAGTCCAAGGGAACATAGCCATGCTATCTAAGAACGCACCATCTCATACATTCCATTGCACTGACCACCTGGTAATAACTCTGCCTGCTATTTCAAAACAGTTGAAACACTATATGCTGTTGATTTGGGATTAAAGCCATACAGATTTCTCTATGAGACAGAGAGACCACAGCCTGGCCAGTCTGTAGGGAGGTATAATAGCAGTCAGTCTGATGGGAGGTTTAATAGCAGTCAGTCTGTAGGGAGGTATAATAGCAGTCAGTCTGATGGAAGGTATAATAGCAGTCAGTCTGTAGGGAGGTATAATAGCAGTCAGTCTGATGGGAGGTATAATAGCAGTCAGTCTGTAGGGAGGTATATTAGCAGTCAGTCTGTAGGGAGGTATAATAGCAGTCAGTTTGTAGGGAGGTATAATAGCAGTCAGTCTGATGGGAGGTATAATAGCAGTCAGTCTGTAGGGAGGTATAATAGCAGTCAGTCTGTAGGGAGGTATAATAGCAGTCAGTCTGATGGGAGGTTTAATAGCAGTCAGTCTGTAGGGAGGTATAATAGCAGTCAGTCTGATGGGAGGTATAATAGCAGTCAGTCTGTAAGGAGGTATAATAGCAGTCAGTCTGATGGGAGGTATAATAGCAGTCAGTCTGTAGGGAGGTATAATAGCAGTCAGTCTGTAGGGAGGTATATTAGCATTCAGTCTGTAGGGAGGTATAATAGCAGTCAGTTTGTAGGGAGGTATAATAGCAGTCAGTCTGTAGGGAGGTATAATAGCAGTCAGTCTGTAGGGAGGTATAATAGCAGTCAGTCTGATGGGAGGTATAATAGCAGTCAGTCTGATGGGAGGTATAATAGCAGTCAGCCTGATGGGAGGTATAATAGCAGTCAGTCTGATGGGAGGTATAATAGCAGTCAGTCTGATGGGAGGTATAATAGCAGTCAGCCTGATGGGAGGTATAATAGCAGTCAGTCTGATGGGAGGTATAATAGCAGTCAGTCTGTAGGGAGATATAATAGCAGTCAGTCTGATGGGAGGTATAATAGCAGTCAGCCTGATGGGAGGTATAATAGCAGTCAGTCTGTAGGGAGGTATAATAGCAGTCAGTCTGATGGGAGGTATAATAGCAGTCAGTCTGATGGGAGGTATAATAGCAGTCAGTCTGATGGGAGGTATAATAGCAGAAGGATCGCAGCCTGGCCATAATATTCATTACTATATACCTATAATACCTATAATTAATGTGGTCAAAGGGAGGACGGAGAACACTGACTGTATCTATTTCCAGTCAACATGTTTGTTTCGTGTTGATCCATTAGGTTTAGACTGATGTTGTAGCCTGGTCTCAGATTTGTTTGTGCTGTTCGGCATGTCTTCTCCACTAAGTCTATATGCAGTAAATCAGAGTAGTGTCTTCTCCACTAAGTCTATATATTGTAAATCAGAGTAATGTCTTCTCCACTAAGTCTATATACAGTAAATCAGAGTAGTGTCTTCTCCACTAAGTCTATATACAGTAAATCAGAGTCGTGTCTTCTCCACTAAGTCTATATACAGTAAATCAGAGTAGTGTCTTCTCCACTAAGTCTATATACAGTAAATCAGAGTGGTGTCTTCTCCACTAAGTCTATATACAGTAAATCAGAGTAGTGTCTTCTCCACTAAGTCTATATACAGTAAATCAGAGTAGTGACTTCTCCACTAAGTCTATATACAGTAAATCAGAGTAGTGTCTTCTCCACTAAGTCTATATACAGTAAATCAGAGTAGTGTCTTCTCCACTAAGTCTATATACAGTAAATCAGAGTAGTGTCTTCTCCACTAAGTCTATATACAGTAAATCAGAGTAGTGTCTTCTCCACTAAGTCTATATACAGTAAATCAGAGTAGGGTCTTCTCCACTAAGTCTATATACAGTAAATCAGAGTAGTGTCTTCTCCACCAAGTCTATATACTGTAAATCAGAGTCATGTCTTCCCAACACAAATTCTAAATGTATTCTCTTCCTGGACTTTAAAGACACTGAATCAATGGAGATGAAATAGACTATCACAGGCCATCTGCTCGTGCCTACTGACAGACAGCTACAGCTACAGAAGCTAGTCCCAGAGGACAGATCAGTTGCACTCACTTCCCTGCATCGCAGCACCAAGTTAAACCAACCAGGATCCAACAACCAGGATCCATAACGTACAGATGTCCCTTAGGTGTGTTGTGTCTGGGAGTGTTGTGTGAGTGTGTGTGTGTGTGTGTGTGTGTGTGTGTGTGTGTGTGTGTGTGTGTGTGTGTGTGTGTGTGTGTGTGTGTGTGTGTGTGTGTGTGTGTAAATGTGCGCATGTGTGTATGTGCAAGAGAGTGTGTCTCAGGGGAGGAGCATAGTCTCACCTGATCACGTGACCCCTCTGTCTGCTTCAATGTCCATCTGCAAACTCAATCCCCACGGTGGAGTTCATAAACTAGCCTAGTTCATAACCTAGCCTAATTCATGACCTAGCCTAGTTCATAACCTAGCCTAGTTCATAACCTAGTCTAGTTAATAACCTAGCCTAGTTCATAACCTAGTCTAGTTCATAACCTATCCTAGGTTCATAACCTAGTCTAGTTCATAACCTAGTCTAGTTCATAACCTAGCCTAGTTCATAACCTAGTCTAGTTCATAACCTAGCCTAGTTCATAACCTAGCCTAATTCATGACCTAGCCTAGTTCATAACCTAGCCTAATTCATGACCTAGCCTAGTTCATAACCTAGCCTAGTTCATAACCTAGTCTAGTTCATAACCTAGTCTAGTTCATAACCTAGCCTAGTTCATAAGCTAGTCTAGTTCATAACCTAGCCTAGTTCATAACCTAGTCTAGTTCATAACCTAGCCTAGTTCATAACCTAGCCTAATTCATGACCTAGCCTAGTTCATAACCTAGCCTAATTCATGACCTAGCCTAGTTCATAACCTAGCCTAGTTCATAACCTAGTCTAGTTCATAACCTAGCCTAGTTCATAACCTAGTCTAGTTCATAACCTATCCTAGGTTCATAACCTAGTCTAGTTCATAACCTAGTCTAGTTCATAACCTAGCCTAGTTCATAACCTAGTCTAGTTCATAACCTAGCCTAGTTCATTACCTAGTCTAGTTCATAACCTAGCCTAGTTCATAACCTAGTCTAGTTCATAACCTAGCCTAGTTCATAACCTAGTCTAGTTCATAACCTAGCCTAGGTTCAAAACCTAGTCTAGTTCATAACCTAACTTAGTTCATAACCTAGTCTAGTTCATAACCCAGCCTAGTTCATAACCTAGTCTAGTTCATAACCTAGCCTAGTTCATAACCTAGCCTAGTTCATAACCTAGCCTAGTTCATAACCTAGTCTAGTTCATAACCAATCCTAGTTCATAACCTAGCCTACTTCATAACCTAGTCTAGTTCATAACCTAGTCTAGTTCATAACCTAGCCTAGTTCATAACCTAGCCTAGTTCATAACCTAGCCTAGTTCATAACCTAGTCTAGTTCATAACCTAGCCCAGTTCATAACCTAGTCTAGTTCATAACCTAGCTCATAAGCTAGTCTAGTTCATAACCTAGCCTAGTTCATAACCTAGCCTAGTTCATAACCTAGTCTAGTTCATAACCTAGTCTAGTTCATAACCTAGCCTAGTTCATAACCTAGCCTAGTTCATAACCTAGCCTAGTTCATAACCTAGTCTAGTTCATAACCTAGCCTAGTTCATAACCTAGCCTAGTTCATAACCTAGTCTAGTTCATAACCTAGTCTAGTTCATAACCTAGCCTAGTTCATGACCTAGCCTAGTTCATAACCTAGTCTAGTTCATAACCTAGTCTAGTTCATAACCTAGCCTAGTTCATAACCTAGCCTAGTTCATAACCTAGTCTAGTTCATAACCTAGTCTAGTTCATAACCTAGCCTAGTTCATAACCTAGACAACAGGCAGGGCTGGCTCCACTTGCTTACACACCCGGATAGCATGTGACATATTTAACCAGTGTTTTTTCCCCTTCTCCTCTCCTCTGTCTACTTCCATCCTTTCCTCAGAGAGCCTCAGATAACACCGGAGAGGGAGAATCACTCGGTCATCAAGCCCTGAGACTCACTCGGTCATCAAGCCCCGAGGCTCACTCGGTCATCAAGCCCTGAGGCTCACTCGGTCATCAAGCCCTGAGACTCACTCGGTCATCAAGCCCCGAGGCTCACTCGGTCATCAAGCCCTGAGGCTCACTCGGTCATCAAGCCCCGAGGCTCACTCGGTCATCAAGCCCTGAGGCTCACTCGGTCATCAAGCCCTGAGGCTCACTCGGTCATCAAGCCCTGAGGCTCACTCGGTCATCAAGCCCTGAAGCTCACTCAGTCATCAAGCCCTGAGAATAAATTGAAAATCAAGCACTGATTTACTTTCTGCTTCTTAGCCATGCACAGGCTCAGAAAACAATTTGCAAAGGACACTTTTCAAAGGCCATTCAATGACACATATTACCCATAAAACCTGTTATCGATGCAAGCACACAGTTTGTTTCAGGTGTCCACTGTATTTTCTCTCTGTCTCTGTCTGTGTGGGGGGGGGCTTTATTGGCACGGGAAACATGTTAACATTGCCATGGCAAGTGAAACAGATAAACAAAAGTCAAATAAACAATGAAATGTAAATGTTATGTCTATATACAGTGCACTTTAAATGCACTTGAATTTGATATGATTCAGTCCTATTCCTTAACTTAGATTTTCAGTTGAGATTGTAGACATGAATCCAACATATCAATTAGTAATTTGTAGAAAAACTGGAATTAAAGCCAGAGTAAATTTGTTTAAAAAAACATGTCCTTCAAATGGTGATATTTTGTTCTGTTCAAAACTAAACATAATTCATTTTCACTTTTGCAATACAGTAAATAGTCTATTAACTTGTCGACAAGTTAACAAATTACATGCTGAATACATGTCTCCAGCTAAACCAACAATACAAGTTAAAGAATAAGTTTAAGCCAGTGGCTCAGATGAAATTATCCAAGAATTTGACACATCTCTTTTAAATATTGATATTTAGTTGCGTTGTCAAACAAACACAATTCAATATTACTTTTGTAAGAAAGTAAATCGACTAAAGTTAAAACTTCTTCAGGATTGGTGGGTCCCCTGAGGGACAGTTGAGCTAACGTAGGCTATTGCGATTAGCATGAGGTTGTAAGTAACAAGAACATTTCCCAGGACCAAAAACATATCTGATATTGGCAGAAAGCTTACATTTGTGTTAATCTAACTGCACTGTTCAATTTACAGTAGCTATTACAGTGAAAGAATACCATGCCACAGTTTTGAACATGAAAGTTATTAATAAACAATTTAGGCACATTTGGGCAGTCTTTACAAACACTTGAACAGAAATGCAATTGTTCATTGGATCAATCTGAAACGTTGCACATACACTGCTGCCTTCTAGTGGCCAAGATCTAAATTGCACCTGGGCTGGAATACATTATGGCCTTTCTCTTGCATTTCAAAGATGATGGTACAAAAAAATACAAAAATAAGTGTTGCTTTTTTTCTTTTTAAAATCTTTTACCAGATCTAATGTGTTATATTCTCCTACATTCTTTTCACATTTCCATAAAATTCAAAGTTTTTCCTTTCAAATGGTACCAAGAAAATGCATATTCTTGCTTCAGGGCCTGAGCTACAGGCAATTAGATTTGGGTATGTCATTTTAGGAGAACATTATTTTTTTAAAGGGGCCAATCCTTATTAACCAATGGCTGTATCTGGAAACGGAATTTTGAAGATATAAATAGAATGTATAGAGCACACACAATGTCCTACTCTATTCCAATCTATCTGACTGACAGTCATATTTTATTTTTTTATTTTATGAAATATTTAATTTGGCCTTTTCTACTATGGCCAATAGAAAGGCATTGAATAGAAAATAACACATTAATAGCTGCCAGAAAATACAGTGAAAACATTTATGAAAAGGAAGTGTCTTTTGAAATGCAGGTTTTATTTTTTACACCCCTTCTATTTGTTGGCACAAAACTACCTTCATTCGTTTGTATGGGTCACCTTGAGACGAGTCCTGTGACACTTGTGGAGGTCCAAGAGCAAAAAGGGAAAACACCATCATTTTCCCTGAGAGTCTCCACTTTCCATAGAGTGGTCATAATAGTTTGTAGTCCAATTTTCAGGATGTCTCATGGTCCGACAAACATCGCTGTGGCTCGGCCACCTTTCACCGCAAATGCGGACGGGCGAAATAGGTGGATGTGGTGAATTGAGACGCAGCCCATTCTAAAACCTGATATATCTGTGTGACAGGATCCATAACCTGCCCTTCAAACGATGTGTGATGAAGTGACATCTCTCTTTCAGACACTTTTCAGCAGTTTCATTTCTGTAAGGAACTGAAACTATCAACTTCCCCTTCCTCCTTTCTGATTTTTTTTGTATGTGGTTTCCTGACACTCCGGCCGGGCCCATCAGATCTCTCCCCCAATCTGAGGCTTATTTCCAGGCTACCTCAGCAGGTGAGGGGCTTTCAGGCTCGGCTGGGGCTAAGGAGTCACTGAGCCTACGTCTAGACCAATAACATCTATGTATGAATGGACAAAGGAACCGATCACATGACACCATTGATTCCTATGTGAAGACTCAACAGTGCATTGAAGCCAAATTAAGTTGGTTAAGATGGCGTCTCGTGGAGACATGACATGTGCAGTTTAAGCTACTCCAGGAAGTGACGTGGGGAGGCTAGTTCAGTGCTGGCCCCTCTCATTGAGTGGGAGATTCTCGTTTTAGCAAAACACCATCATCCGTCCTCTCTCCTCCATCCGCTCTCCACCTTGACCTGAAAACCGATAGGTCGAGTAGGTCGAGGAGTGTGTCAAGTCGTTAGTAGGTAAACAGAAGAATGTCCTCTCCCGGGCGCTGAAGACATGGACGTCGATTAAGGTGGCCCCCTGCACCTCTCTGATTCAGAGGGGTTGGGGTTAGATACGGAAGACACATTTCAGTTGAATGCATTCAGTCATACAACTGCCTAGGTATCCCCCTTCCCTTTCCTACACGTTAGCCAGCGTTCATTGAGGATACTCATGTGTATCCTGCCTCTGAAGAATTTTGAAATCTGCCACCCTTCCTTTTGAATCATATTTTTCTTTGTCAGAGGAGGAAAACATTCACCTGCTTAAAAACAATATGCTACTTATTATTTATCGATAAAATATTTGGCACAACTAATTTAATGTTATCCCTCCACACATTTATTATGGGATCCACCCCTGTAAACCTAATTAGCCTAATGATCTGCGAGTGGAGAAGAGTACATTTCCATCCTCGTTCACAATTATTGGCACCACGACCGTCTTTTAAAAAAAAAAGACGTTTTTATTTATTTACATGAAGATTGACCAGGTAGATGGGCATTTTTTCCCGTCACTGTAATGTGGGACCCTGTTTTCTGCAAACAATGCCTGCAGTACCGCGTTCGGCCTTGCTTTTTTCCGTGGCTTCAATGAGAGGGGGCAGTCGTTCTCCCCTGCTCTAGATACCGTCCTTGGATGCTCCACGGCAGGCTTTGTCCTAAGCCACCTGGGTAATGTCCAAGCCCGAGGCTGAAGCTCCTTCTGGGTCCTCTCAGCTCAGTTCACCGCCTCCCCCCTCTGTTTCCTTTTCGGGAACACAAAGAAGAGAAACTTTCTTTTTTAAACATTGAATACACCGCAAAATAATAGAATTTAGAGCTGCATATACTACAGGCTAATAGAATTTGAGTTGAAAAATACAGTGCCTCAAGTCATTTCAGTGTATGGCTAGGTCTGAATACTGTTTACACAGGGAACATACTGACTGCATCTCTCCAGACTAATCACAGACCTTGGCTAGGTCTGAATACTGTTCACACAGAGTACATACTGACTGTATCTCTCCAGACTAATCACAGACCATGGCTAGGTCTGAATACTGTTTACACAGGGAACATACTGACTGCATCTCTCCAGACTAATCACAGACCTTGGCTAGGTCTGAATACTGTTCACACAGAGTACATACTGACTGTATATCTCCAGACTAATCACAGACCATGGCTAGGTCTGAATACTGTTCACACAGAGTACATACTGTAATCAGAGACCATGGCTAGGTCTGAATATTGTTTACACAGGGAACATGCTGACTGTATCTCTCCAGACTAATCACAGACCGTGGCTAGGTCTGAATACTGTTCACACAGAGTACATACTGACTGTATCTCTCCAGACTAATCACAGACCATGGCTAGGTCTGAAAATTGTTAACACAGGGAACATACTGACTGTATCTCTCCAGAATAATCACAGACCTTGGCTAGGTCTGAATACTGTTCACACAGAGTACATACTGACTGTATATCTCCAGACTAATCACAGACCATGGCTAGGTCTGAATATTGTTCATACAGAGTACATACTGACTGTATCTCTCCAGACTAATCACAGACCTTGGCTAGGTCTGAATACTGTTCACACAGAGTACATATTGACTGTATCTCTACAGACTAATCACAGACCATGGCTAGGTCTGAATATTGTTTACACAGAGTACATACTGACTGTATATCTCCAGACTAATCACAGACCATGGCTAGGTCTGAATATTGTTCACACAGAGTACATACTGACTGTATCTCTCCAGACTAATCACAGACCATGGCTAGGTCTGAATATTGTTCACACAGAGTACATACTGACTGTATCTCTCCAGACTAATCACAGACCATGGCTAGGTCTGAATACTGTTCACACAGAGTACATACTGACTGTATCTCTCCAGACTAATCACAGACCGTGGCTAGGTCTGAATATTGTTCACACAGAGTACATACTGACTGTATCTCTCCAGACTAATCACAGACCTTGGCTAGGTCTGAATACTGTTCACACAGAGTACATACTGACTGTATATCTCCAGACTAATCACAGAACATGGCTAGGTCTGAATATTGTTTACACAGAGTACATACTGACTGTATATCTCCAGACTAATCACAGACCTTGGCTAGGTCTGAATACTGTTCACACAGAGATCATACTGACTGTATCTCTCCAGACTAATCACAGACCATGGCTAGGTCTGAATACTGTTCACACAGAGTACATACTGACTGTATCTCTCCAGACTAATCACAGACCATGGCTAGGTCTGAATACTGTTCACACAGAGTACATACTGACTGTATCTCTCCAGACTAATCACAGACCTTGGCTAGGTCTGAATACTGTTCACACAGAGTACATACTGACTGTATATCTCCAGACTAATCACAGACCATGGCTAGGTCTGAATATTGTTCATACAAAGTACATACTGACTGTATATCTCCAGACTAATCACAGACCATGGCTAGGTCTGAATATTGTTTACACAGAGTACATACTGACTGTATCTCTCCAGACTAATCACAGACCTTGGCTAGGTCTGAATACTGTTCACACAGAGTACATACTGACTGTATATCTCCAGACTAATCACAGACCATGGCTAGGTCTGAATATTGTTTACACAGAGTACATACTGACTGTATCTCTCCAGACTAATCACAGACCTTGGCTAGGTCTGAATACTGTTCACACAGAGTACATACTGACTGTATCTCTCCAGACTAATCAGAGACCATGGCTAGGTCTGAATACTGTTCACACAGAGTACATACTGTAATCAGAGACCATGGCTAGGTCTGAATATTGTTTACACAGGGAACATGCTGACTGTATCTCTCCAGACTAATCACAGACCGTGGCTAGGTCTGAATACTGTTCACACAGAGATCATACTGTAATCATAGGCCTTTCATATCCAAAATAATGGAAAACAGTTCATGCTGTTTTTACACTAATGAGCTTGTTTTAGTTTCTTATACCAAGCAATATGTCCCAATAAAGTTAAAATGTTTTGCTTACAAATCAAGGGTAACTGAGCTTAATTGAGGTAACTGAGCTTAATTGAGTTGGTTGTGTAAACCCTTTACACAATTAGATGTTTTCACAGTTGCCTCTCTGTCATTTATGATCCTTTGAACATCTTGGCCATGTTCTGTTATAATCTCCACCCGGCACAGCCAGAAGAGGACTGGCCACCCCTCATTGCCTGGTTCCTCTCTAGGTTTCTTCCTAGTTTTTAGCCTTTCTAGGGAGTTTTTCCTAGCCACCGTGCTTCTACATCTGCATTGCTTGCTGTTTGGGGTTTCCGGCTGGGTTTCTGTACAGCACTTTGAGATATCAGCTGATGTACGAAGGGCTTTATAAATAGATTTGATTTGATTTGATGTAGCATAATGTTCTGTAATGTCATGTTCTGTAATGTCATGTCGCATGATGTTCTGTAATGTCATGTAGCATAATGTTCTGTAATGTCATGTAGCATAATGTAATGTCATGTAGCATAATGTTCTGTAATATCATGTAGCATAATGTTCTGTAATGTCATGTAGCATAATATTCTGTAATGTCATGTAGCATGATGTAATGTCATGTAGCATAATGTTCTGTAATGTCATGTAGCATAATGTTCTGTAATGTCATGTAGCATAATGTAATGCCATGTAGCATAATGTTCTGTAATGTCATGTAGCATAATGTTCTGTAATGTCATGTAGCATAATGTAATGCCATGTAGCATAATGTTCTGTAATGTCATGTAGCATAATGTACTGTAATGTCATGTAGCATACTGTAATGTCATGTAGCATAATGTTCTGTAATGTCATGTATCATAATGTACTGTAATGTCATGTATCATAATGTTCTGTGATGTCATGTAGCATAATGTAATGCCATGTAGCATAATGTTCTGTAATGTCATGTAGCATAATGTACTGTAATGTCATGTAGCATACTGTAATGTCATGTAGCATAATGTTCTGTAATGTCATGTAGCATAATGTACTGTAATGTCATGTATCATAATGTACTGTAATGTCATGTAGCATAATGTTCTGTAATGTCATGTAGCATACTGTAATGTCATGTAGCATAATGTACTGTAATGTCATGTAGCATACTGTAATGTCATGTAGCATAATGTACTGTAATGTCATGTAGCATAATGTACTGTAATGTCATGTATCATAATGTACTGTAATGTCATGTATCATAATGTTCTGTGATGTCATGTATCATAATGTACTGTAATGTCATGTATCATAATGTTCTGTGATGTCATGTAGCATAATGTGATGTAATGTGATGTAATGTCATGTAGCATAAGGTACGTTAATGCCATGTAGCATAAGGTACTGTAACGTCATGTAGCATAATGTACTGTAATGTCATGTAGCATAAGGTACTGTAACGTCATGTAGCATAATATTCTGTAATGGTTGTTGGTGGTACACAATATTTAAGAGAGTTGGATTATCATCCTCAGTATTTTGCCAAAGATAAGAACATTATCTTATCTGTAAAAAATGTGCCTTGTCACCTAAAACACTCAAACGTTTAGATGCACAATCGAGAGCATCCTGTCGGGCTGTATCACCGCCTGGTATGGCAATTGCACCTCCCTCAACCGTAAGGCTCTCCAGAGGGTAGTGAGGTCTGCACAATGCATCACCGGGGGCAAACTACTTGCCCTACAGGACACCGACAGCACCTGATGTCACAGAAAGGCCAAAAATATCATCAAGGACAACAACCACCTGAGCCACTGCCTGTTCACCCCGCTATCATCCAGAAGGCGAGGTCTGTACAGTTGCATCAAAGCTGGGACAGAGAGACTGAAACACAGCTTCTATCTCAAGGCCTTTAGACTGTTAAACAGCCATCACTAACATAGAGAGGCTGCTGCCAACATACAGACTCAAATCTCTGCCCACTTAAATAAATGGATTTAATAAAGGTATCACTTTAAAGGTCATTTTAAATAACGCCACTTTATATAATGTTTACATATCCTACATTACTCATCTCATATGTATATACTGTATTCTATACTATCTACTGCATCTTGCCTGTACCACACGGCCAACGCTCATCCATATATTTATATGTACATATTCTCAGTCATCCCTTTACATTTGTGTGTATAAGTTAGTTGTTGTCAATTTGTTAGATTACTTGATAGATATTAACGCACTGTCGGAACTAGAAGCACAAGCATTTCACTACACTAAGCATGTGTATGTATCCAATAACATTTGATTTGATAAACGCTTGTGTACTTACAAAGTATCACATTACTCTCTTGCTAACTACTTAGCTTATAAAAAACATTTTTTTTTGTCATTTCAGCCTCCCCTGATATACAACAGGATGTGATGACAGAGGATGGCTTCTATAAAATGACATTTCTTTGCTGGACCACAAACCTACACATAGCCTTGTATAGCCGATTGGTAGAATTTCATAAAAGTTGTGAAACACCATTTAGTTTTATTTTAGATTACCGTCAAGGAATACCTCTGTACAAGCCTTGCTAGAAAGCAGAAACCTAATATTTATTTATTTACATTCATCTGGAATTACACACATCTCATTAATCTTGATTTCACCAGTTTAGATTCAAATATTAGAACGCTTCTATGAAAGTTTTGAGCAACTGTCTGTCAAACTAGGTGTAGTAAGTAACTAGTTGACGTAACTAGTTGAAGTAAGTAACTAGTTGAAGTAAGTAACTAGTTGAAGTAAGTATCTAGTTGAAGTAAGTAACTAGTTGAAGTAAGTATCTAGTTGAAGTAAGTAACTAGTTGAAGTAAGAAACTAGTTGAAGTAAGTATCTAGTTGAAGTAAGTAACTAGTTGAAGTAAGTAACTAGTTGAAGTAAGTATCTAGTTGAAGTAAGTATCTATTTGAAGTAAGTATCTAGTTGAAGTAAGTAACTAGTTGTAGTAAGTAACTAGTTGAAGTAAGTAACTAGTTGAAGTATCTAGTTGAAGTATCTAGTTGAAGTAACTAGTTGAAGTAAGTAACTAGTTGAAGTAAGTAACTAGTTGAAGTAAGTAACTAGTTGAAGTAAGTATCTAGTTGAAGTATCTAGTTGAAGTATCTAGTTGAAGTAACTAGTTGAAGTAACTAGTTGAAGTAAGTAACTAGTTGAAGCAAGTATCTAGTTGAAGTATCTAGTTGAAGTATCTAGTTGAAGTAACTAGTTGAAGTAACTAGTTGAAGTAAGTATCTAGTTGAAGTAAGTAACTAGTTGAAGTAAGTATCTAGTTGAAGTATCTAGTTGAAGTATCTAGTTGAAGTATCTAGTTGAAGTATCTAGTTGACGTAACTAGTTGAAGTAAGTAACTAGTTGAAGTAAGTAACTAGTTGAAGTAAGTAACTAGTTGAAGTAAGTATCTAGTTGAAGTGTCTAGTTGAAGTATCTAGTTGAAATAACTAGTTGAAGTAAGTAACTAGTTGAAGTAAGTATCTAGTTGAAGTAAGTAACTAGTTGAAGTAAGTAACTAGTTGAAGTAAGTATCTAGTTGAAGTATCTAGTTGAAGTAAGTAACTAGTTGAAGTAAGTATCTAGTTGAAGTATCTAGTTGAAGTAACTAGTTGAAGTAACTAGTTGAAGTAAGTAACTAGTTGAAGTAAGTAACTAGTTGAAGTAAGTATCTAGTTGAAGTAAGTAACTAGTTGATGTAAGTAACTAGTTGAAGTAAGTAACTAGTTGAAGTAAGTAACTAGTTGAACTAAGTAACTAGTTGTAGTAAGTAACTAGTTGAAGTAAGTAACTAGTTGAAGTAAGTATCTAGTTGAAGTAAGTAACTAGTTGATGTAAGTAACTAGTTGAAGTAAGTAACTAGTTGAAGTAAGTAACTAGTTGAACTAAGTAACTAGTTGTAGTAAGTAACTAGTTGTAGTAAGTAACTAGTTGAAGTAAGTAACTAGTTGAAGTAAGTAACTAGTTGATGTAAGTAACTAGTTGAAGTAAGTAACTAGTTGAAGTAAGTAACTCGTTGATGTAAGTAACTAGTTGATGTAAGTAACTAGTTGAAGTAAGTAACTAGTTGAAGTAAGTAACTAGTTGAAGTAAGTAACTAGTTGATGTAAGTAACTAGTTGAAGTAAGTAACTAGTTGATGTAAGTAACTAGTTGAAGTAAGTAACTAGTTGAAGTAAGTAACTAGTTGATGTAAGTAACTAGTTGAAGTAAGTAACTAGTTGAAGTAAGTAACTAGTTGATGTAAGTATCTAGTTGAAGTAAGTAACTAGTTGAAGTAAGTAACTAGTTGATGTAAGTATCTCTGTTCATGGAAGATTATCTGACCAAACCGATTTAACAAACACACTTTAATTGCGGAACGTAGAATTTTCTCACCATATTGTGTCCCATCGGTGAATAGTTAATAACTGTCTACATCACAAATGAGATTCCACCTTTGAAAACTCAGATCGGTGTGGTTATAGCTAGAAATAGATACTGTTTATCTCACCCTGAAAAGGCTGTCCACTGCGGTACATCACAGGGGCAGATCATTGTTCGTTAAGGGTGTGATTTGATCTTGCCCAGTGTCTAAAAGGTTACCTTTCTGTGTCATTCAGGGTGTCCTCTTTGCCATGTGAAGGTTGGCTTGCCTTTCGGGAGATGCGAGAGCTGTTGATGTTTTTAAAACTATGAAGGAATTGGTGGCCTAAATAGAGACGAAATGACTGTTGCATCACTATGTCGTTATCTTATTCCCTCCACTTCCTGATTGGACATAACTGTGTTTGTAGTTTAGTTGCCAGGACCTTACCTCATGTGTAAAAATGGTGGTGTAGATGGACTACGGTAGGAATGTTTGTCAATGGATAACCCCCCCCCCCCCCCCCCCCCACCCACCCCCCATGTTACATTCAGCATTGAGGAAATCAAAAAGCTTACTTTATCATTTCTCACTGTAAGTTTCAATGATCCAAGAGCAGCATAACAATATCATGAATAAATGGTAAAAACAATGGACAAACAGAAATATAATTTGTGGAAAGATTAAACACTCCAGTGTGGGCTCTCAGTGTACTCTTTCGGGTAGCTTTTCCTGTGCAAACAGAAGCAAACCATGATGAAACATTACAGACATAACCTGCAACATTGCACCTGAGGAAACCATGAATGTGTTTATGTGTTGGTGTGTGTGTGTGTGTGTGTGTGTGTGTGTGTGTGTGTGTGTGTGTGTGTGTGTGTGTGTGTGTGCGTGCGCTCGCGTGTCTGCATGCATGCGTGAATCTGTGTGTGTGTGTGTGTGTGTGTGTGTGTGTGTGTGTGTGTGTGTCCACAGACACGTGTGTAAGTCCACGTGCGTCTCGTCAAATATGTCAGCCTTCCTTTTTTCTTTAATAGAAGAAAGCACCTTTTTCTTTAAGAATGTGAAAATGGCTATCTAGAACCTAGAAGGATTCTTCAGCTGTCCCCAAGGCAGAACCCGTTGAAGAACCTTTTTTTTGTTGGTTCCAGGTAGAACCTTTTTTTGATGCCAGAAAGAAACCTTTTAGGTTCCATGTAGAACCCTTTTCACAGAGGGGGGGGGGGTCCTTCTATGGGGACTAGCCGAAGTTCCCTTTTCACAGAGGGGGGGGGGGGGGGGTCCTTCTATGGGGACAGCCGAAGAACACTTTTCACAGAGGGGGGAGGGGGGGGTCATTCTATGGGGACAGCCGAAGATCCCTTTCTGAACTCCTTTTTTTTCTAAGAGTGCAGGGTAGCTAGCGGAGTGCAGGATAGCTACGCGGGGTGCAGGGTAGCTACGCGGAGCGCAGGGTAGCTACTCGGAGTGCAGGGTAGCTACGCGGGGTGCAGGGTAGCTACTTGGAGTGCAGGGTAGCTACGCGGGGTGCAGGGTAGCTACGCGGAGTGAAGGGTAGCTACGCGGAGTGCAGGGTAGCTACGCGGGGTGCAGGGTAGCTACGCGGAGCGAAGGGTAGCTACTCGGAGTGCAGGGTAGCTACGCGGAGTGAAGGGTGGCTACGCGGAGTGAAGGGTGGCTACGCGGGGTGCAGGGTAGCTACGCGGAGTGAAGGGTAGCTACGCGGAGTGCAGGGTAGCTACTCGGAGTGCAGGGTAGCTACTCGGAGTGCAGGGTAGCTACGTGGAGTGCAGGGTAGCTACTCGGAGTGAAGGGTAGCTACGTGGAGTGCAGGGTAGCTACTCAGAGTGCAGGGTAGCTACGTGGAGTGCAGGGTAGCTACGTGGAGTGCAAGGTAGCTACGCGGAGTGCAAGGTAGCTACTCGGAGTGCAGGGTAGCTACGTGGAATGCAGGGTAGCTACGTGGAGTGCAGGGTAGCTACGCGGAGTGCAGGGTAGCTACGCAGAGTGCAGGGTAGCTACGTGGGGTGCGGTTTATCGACGCGGTGTGCAGGGTAGCTACGCGGAGTGCAGGGTAGCTACTCGGAGTGCAGGGTAGCTAATCAAATCAAATCAAATCAAATCAAATGTATTTATGTAGCCCTTCGTACATCAGCTGATATCTCAAAGTGCTGTACAGAAACCCAGCCTAAAACCCCAAATAGCAAGCAATGCAGGTGTAGAAGCACGGTGGCTAGGAAAAACTCCTAGTGGGGTTGCCAGTCCTCTTCTGGCTGTGCCGGGTGGAGATTATAACAGAACATGGCCAAGATGTTCAAATGTTCATAAATGACCAGCATGGTCGAATAATAATAAGGCAGAACAGTTGAAACTGGAGCAGCAGTACAGTCAGGTGGACTGGGGACAGCAAGGAGTCATCATGTCAGGTATTCCTGGGGCATGGTCCTAGGGCTCAGGTCCTCCGAGAGAGAGAAAGAAAGAGAGAATTAGAGAGAGCATATGTGGGATGGCCAGTCCTCTTCTGGCTGTGCCGGGTGGAGATTATAACATATACTCGGAGTGCAGGGTATCTACTCGGAGTGCAGGGTAGCTACGTGGAGTGCAGGGTAGCTACGCGGAGTGCATGTTAGCTACGCGGAGTGCAGGGTAGCTACGCAGAGTGCATGTTAGCTACGCGGAGTGCAGGGTAGCTAAACAGAGTGAAGGGTAGCGACATGGGGTGCAGGGTAGCTACGCGGGGTGCAGGATAGCTACACGGAGTGAAGGGTAGCAACGCAGGGTGCAGGGTAGCTACTCGGAGTGCAGGGTAGCTACGCGGGTGCAGGGTAGCCACGCAGAGTGCAGGGTAGCCACGCGGAGTGAAGGGTAGCTACGTGGAGGAATTGACACATACTTGTTCCTGTTATAAAACCACATCCTTTTCTTGCAACTCCATCAGATTCCATCAGCACACACACTGGGCTATAGCAAGTACTCCCACAACACCTACAAAATACTTCCCAAGATAATAGTTACTAAAACACCGTAGCTCCTTCTGCAGCTCTGCTGCGCCGGGGAAAATGGGGAATAGCAGTGTGTCTCCCGTGGCTACTCCACAATTAAATGTTATTGTTAGTTGCAGGTCATTGTGAAAGTGATGTGTCAGCGGCCATAATTGCTAATTAATTCACCATCTCAGAAAATAAGCCAGCGATGACACACACACACCCACACACACACACACACACACACACACACACACACATTCAGTCTGTTTGTATTTAACCTGCTAGTGAGAGCTGTGCTGCTCGGACGCGTTCCCATTATGACCGACGGCGTGTGGCTTTAATGAACAATTATGAGTGGAAGCAGCAGCAGCTGTTATGTCTATGCAAGAAGTTATCCTTTCGCCTACCTTGACACAACGTGATGAAGTTGATAAAGAAAATGACAGTGTGTTATTTAATGAAGAGCAGGCACTCACTGTTAATTACATGAACCATTGTCTTCCGACAGGTGGTGTCACACCTGCGACAGACTCGTCCCTCAACCGACAGTGCAGCTGGATCGTCGCCCAATCTGATACAAGACAATGTTGATTAACATGATCACATTCATGAGATCCTTTTTTAGTATCCATTTTTATTCTTTACTTTTTTAATTGTAAAGAATTTGCACAACACTAACACACAATATGCCAAATGATAGACCAGCCCAATAGGTCATAACTATTAAAATCACAAGAGCAATAATCAACAAGAACTACCATTATATTTACAGTGCAGTACAGTGCCTTACAGTGTAGTTGTTCAATGCAGTACAGTGCAGTTCAGTGCACGTTGGTATAGTTGAATACAACAGCATCACTGATTCTGAGATACCGAAAAAAATATTTGTTTAAATCTGCGATTGATTGAGGTGTTATACCTTCCTTCTAAAAGCAGGGGCTGTTGTATCCGTGGCTATGTGGCTGTAGTACACTCAGTGGGGACCAAACCAAACTGTAACCTACGTAGAATCGATGACCCCACTTGCCTCCCCCATGGCTGATGATAGCCCCTCCCCCCATGGCTGATGATAGCCCCTCCCCCCATGGCTGATGATAGCCCCTCCCCCATGGCTGATGATAGCCCCTCCCCCCATGGCTGATGATAGCCCCTCCCCCCATGGCTGATGATAGCCCCTCCCCCATGGCTGATGATAGCCCCTCCCCCATGGCTGATGATAGCCCCTCCCCCATGGCTGATGATAGCACCTCCCCCACGGCTGATGATAGCCCCTCCTCCCACGGCTGATGATATCACCTCTCCTTGTTCTATGCATGTACCTGGCATCATCAGATCACACCCCCTCATTAAATATCTCCTACTGAATTCCTCCTCCAGGTCAGTCCAATGAGTCACACTTTTATCCAGAACATTACATGACCCCCTACATGAACTGGAATCAAGATAAAACCCTGGAGCTCAGTACTGCAGTTGAATCACCTTCAAACACATAGGGACCATCCCAAATGGTACCCTATTCCCTATGTAGTGCACTACTTTTGACCAATGGGGATAAAGGGAATAGTCACACTAGTCACTTTAAAAATGCGATTTCAGATGTAGCCCCAGCCACGAGAGGCTGAGTACTGTAGACTCCTAGCTAACTCCATGCAACTTAGTTTATACTGTAGCTCATACAAGCATTGCCTAGATCCCTTAAACTCAACTCTGGAAACAAATCCAGTTACGGTGATATTTTCATTGTTACCAAATCAAAGTTTATTTGTCACGTGCGCCGAATACAACAGGTGTAGTACTTACAGTGAAATGCTTACTTACAGGCTCTAACCAATAGTGCGAAAAAAAAGGTATGTGTGTGTGTGTGTGTGTGTGTGTGTTAAAGTGACTATGCATATAAGATAAACAGAGAGTAGCAGCAGCGTAAAAGAGGGTTTGGGACACACTTTGCAAATAGTCCGGGCAACCATTTGGTTACCTGTTCAGGAGTCTTATGGCTTGGTTGATTTAGACCTGGGACACCAGGTGTGTGCAATTAATTTTCAGGTAGAACAGAAAACCAGCACCTTCCAGACCTAGAACAAAAAACCAGCACGTTCCAGACCTAGAACAGAAAACCAGCACCTTCCAGACCTAGAACAGAAAACCAGCACCTTCCAGACCTAGAACAGAAAACCAGCACCTTCCAGACCTAGAACAAAAAACCAGCATGTTCCAGACCTAGAACAGAAAACCAGCATGTTCCAGACCTAGAACAGAAAACCAGCATGTTCCAGACCTAGAACAGAAAACCAGCACCTTCCAGACCTAGAACAGAAAACCAGCACCTTCCAGACCTAGAACAGAAAACCAGCACGCTCCAGACCTAGAACAGAAAACCAGCACGTTCCAGACCTAGAACAGAAAACCAGCACGCTCCAGACCTAGAACAGAAAACCAGCACGCTCCAAACCTAGTAAGATCAGAGTTGATGACCTCTGGTCTAGATACTGCTGGATATTTAATGTTATCATTTGACAATGCTAGAGAGGCAAGCTAGCTAGCTGCACGCTAGATAACGTTAGCTAGCTAGATAATGCACCTCGGTCTCATAGCAAAGGGTCTGAATACCGTATATCTGGGTTTTAAAAAATATATATTTGCAAACATTATTGTGTTTATCGTGTGTAGATTGATGGGGGATAAAACATTTTTTTAAACATTTTGGAAATAAGGCTGTAAAGTAACAAATTGTGAATGTCCTGAATGCTTGTTGAATGCTCTGTATCTACATCAATTACCTCGTACCCCGTGTATATAGCCATGTTATTACCTCGTACATACACTGCTACTACTGTTTATTATCTATCCTGATGCCTGGTCACTTTATCCTTAACAGTATGTACATATCTACCTCAATTACCTCGTATCCTTCCTGCACATTGACTCAGTACTGGTACCCTGTGTATATAGCCTAGTTATCATTACTCAGTACTGGTACTCTGTGTATATAGCCTAGTTATCATTACTCAGTACTGGTACTCTGTGTATATAGCCTAGTAATCATTACTCAGTACTGGTACCCTGTGTATATAGCCTAGTTATCATTACTCAGTACTGGTCCCCTGTGTATATAGCCTAGTTATCATTACTCAGTACTGGTACCCTGTGTATATAGCCTAGTTATAATTACTCAGTACTGGTACCTTGTGTATATAGCCTATATATCATTATTCATACTGGTACCCTGTGTATATAGCCTAGTTATCATTACTCAGTACTGGTACCTTGTGTATATAGCCTAGTTATCATTATTCATACTGGTACCCTGTGTATATAGTCTAGTAATCATTACTCAGTACTGGTACCTTGTGTATATAGCCTAGTTATCATTATTCAGTACTGGTACCCTGTGTATATAGCCTAGTTATCATTGACTCAGTACTGGTACCCTGTGTATATAGCCTAGTTATCATTACTCAGTACTGGTACCCTGTGTATATAGACTAGATATCATTATTCAGTACTGGTACCCTGTGTATATAGCCTAGTTATCATTGACTCAGTACTGGTACCCTGTGTATATAGCCTAGTTATCATTACTCAGTACTGGTACCCTGTGTATATAGACTAGATATCATTATTCAGTACTGGTACCCTGTGTATATAGCCTAGTTATCATTATTCAGTACTGGTACCCTGGGTATATAGCCTAGTTATCATTGACTCAGTACTGGTACCCTGTGTATATAGCCTAGTTATCATTACTCAGTACTGGTACCCTGTGTATATAGACTAGATATCATTATTCAGTACTGGTACCCTGTGTATAAAGCCTAGTTATCATTGACTCAGTACTGGTACCCTGTGTATATAGCCTAGTTATCATTACTCAGTACTGGTACCCTGTGTATATAGACTAGATATCATTATTCAGTACTGGTACCCTGTGTATATAGCCTAGTTATCATTATTCAGTACTGGTACCCTGTGTATATAGCCTAGTTATCATTATTCAGTACTGGTACCCTGTGTATATAGCCTAGATATCATTGACTCAGTACTGGTACCCTGTGTATATAGCCTAGTTATCATTATTCAGTACTGGTACCCTGTGTATATAGCCTAGTTATCATTATTCAGTACTGGTACCCTGTGTATATAGCCTAGTTATCAGTACTGGTACCTTGTGTATATAGCCTAGTTATCATTACTCAGTACTGGTACCTTGTGTATATAGCCTAGTTATCATTACTCAGTACTGGTACCCTGTGTATATAGCCTAGTTATCATTACTCAGTACTGGTACCCTGTGTATATAGACTAGTTATCATTACTCAGTACTGGTACCCTGTGTATATAGCCTAGTTATCAGTACTGGTACCTTGTGTATATAGCCTAGTTATCATTACTCAGTACTGGTACCTTGTGTATATAGCCTAGTTATCATTACTCAGTACTGGTACCCTGTGTATATAGACTAGTTATCATTATTCAGTACTGGTACCCTGTGTATATAGCCTAGTTATCATTATTCAGTACTGGTACCCTGTGTATATAGACTAGATATCATTGACTCAGTACTGGTACCCTGTGTATATAGCCTAGTTATCATTATTCAGTACTGGTACCCTGTGTATATAGCCTAGTTATCATTATTCAGTACTGGTACCCTGTGTATATAGCCTAGTTATCAGTACTGGTACCTTGTGTATATAGCCTAGTTATCATTACTCAGCACTGGTACCTTGTGTATATAGCCTAGTTATCATTACTCAGTACTGGTACCCTGTGTATATAGCCTAGTTATCATTACTCAGTACTGGTACCCTGTGTATATACACTAGTTATCATTACTCAGTACTGGTACTCTGTGTATATAGCCTAGTTATCATTACTCAGTACTGGTACCCTGTGTATATAGCCTAGTTATCATTACTCAGTACTGGTACCCTGTGTATATAGACTAGTTATCATTACTCAGTACTGGTACTCTGTGCATATAGCCTAGTTATCATTACTCAGTACTGGTACCCTGTGTATATAGCCTAGTAATCATTACTCAGTACTGGTACCCTGTGTATATAGCCTAGTTATCATTACTCAGTACTGGTACCCTGTGTATATAGACTAGTTATCATTACTCAGTACTGGTACTCTGTGTATATAGACTAGTTATCATTACTCAGTACTGGTACCCTGTGTATATAGCCTAGTTATCATTGACTCAGTACTGGTACCCTGTGTATATAGCCTAGTTATCATTACTCAGTACTGGTACCCTGTGTATATAGACTAGTTATCATTACTCAGTACTGGTACCCTGTGTATATAGCCTAGTTATCATTACTCAGTACTGGTACCCTGTGTATATAGCCTAGTTATCATTACTCAGTACTGGTACCCTGTGTATATAGCCTAGTTATCATTACTCAGTACTGGTACCCTGTGTATATAGCCTAGTTATCATTACTCAGTACTGGTACCCTGTGTATATAGCCTAGTTATCATTACTCAGTACTGGTACCCTGTGTATATAGCCTAGTTATCATTACTCAGTACTGGTACCCTGTGTATATAGCCTAGTTATCATTACTCAGTACTGGTACCCTGTGTATATAGACTAGTTATCATTACTCAGTACTGGTACCCTGTGTATATAGCCTAGTTATCATTACTCAGTACTGGTACCCTGTGTATAGAGCCTAGTTATCATTACTCAGTACTGGTACCCTGTGTATAGAGCCTAGTTATCATTGACTCAGTACTGGTACCCTGTGTATATAGCCTAGTTATCATTGACTCAGTACTGGTACCTTGTGTATATAGCCTAGTTATCATTACTCAGTACTGGTACCTTGTGTATATAGCCTAGTTATCATTACTGTCACGTTCTGACCTCTATTTCTGTTGTTTTGTATTTATTTAGTATGGTCAGGGCGTGAGTTGGGTGGGCAGTCTATGTTTGTTTTTCTATGTTTTGGGGTATTTCTATGTTTTCGGCCTAGTATGGTTCTCAATCAGAGGCAGGTGTCATTAGTTGTCTCTGATTGAGAATCATACTTAGGTAGCCTGGGTTTCACTGTGTGTTTGTGGGTGATTGTTCCGGTCACTGTGTTTGTTGTCACAGGATAGGACTGTTTTGCGTTTTCACATTTCTTGTTTTTGTTAGTTTGTTCATGTGTAGTGATTTATTAAAACATGAATAACCACCACGCTGCGCTTTGGTCCGCTTCTCTTCCTCCTACAGACGAACGCCCTTACAGAATCACCCACCTACCAAGGACCAAGTGGCGTGGTAAACAGAGGCTGCAGCAACAGCAGCAGCAGGAGAAGCGACTGGTGCAGCAGGAGCAACAGCAGCAGCAGCAAAAGCAGCAGCAGGAGGAGCAACAGCAGCAGCAGCAAAATCAGCAGTGGGAGAGGCTGCACTACTTGGAGAGATGGACTTGGGAGGAGATTCTAGACGGGAAAGGACCCTGGGCAGAGCCAGGAGAATATTGCCGCCCCAAGGCCGAGCTGGAGGCAGCAAAAGCAGAGAGGCGGCATTATGAGGAACTAGCACGGCAGAGCGGATGGAAGCCCGAGAGTCACCCCCAAAAATTTCTTGGGGGGGGGCACAGGGGGAGTGTGGCAGAGTCAGGAGTCAGACCTGAGCCAACTTCCCCCGTTTATCGTGAGGAGCCAAGGAGGAGCTCAGAACCAGAGCTGGTGTTGGAGGTGAGCGAAGCAGAGACTGTGAAGGAGTTAATGGGGAAATTGGAGGAGAGTGATATGAGGGACTTGCTGGTTTGGTGCATGAGGCACGACATTCGCCCGACGGAGCGTGTCAGGGATTTAATGGCACCGGGGTCAGCTCTCCATACTCATCCTGAGGTGCGTGCGAGGGGTCTGGTAAAGACTGTGCCAGCCTCACGCACCAGGCCTCCTGTGCATCTCCCTAGCCTTGCACGTCCTGTGCCATCTCAGCACTACAGTGCTCCTAGCAGTGCTAACTGTGGCGGGCGTGGTGCTGGTCAGGCACCGTGTTATGCAGTTGTGCGCACGGTGTCCCCAGTACGCGTGCTTAGCCCAGTGCGCTACATCCCAGCTCCCCACATCTGCCGGGCTAGGGTGAGGATCCAGCCAGGGGCCGCCAGTGCCGCCAGTCAGCCAGGGGCCGCCAGTGCCGCCAGTCAGCCAGGGGCCGCCAGTGCCGCCAGTCAGCCAGGGGCCGCCAGTGTCGCCAGTAAGCCAGGGGCCGCCAGTGCCGCCAGTCAGCCAGGGGCCGCCAGTAAGCCAGGGGCCGCCAGTGCCGTCAGTCAGCCAGGGGCCGCCCGAGCAGCTGCCCCTCTGTCCAGAGCAGCTGCCGCCCCTCTGTCCCGAGCAGCTGTCCCTCTGTCCCGAGCAGCTGCCGCCCCTCTGTCCCGAGCAGCTGCCGCCCCTCTGTCCCGAGCAGCTGCCGCCCCTCTGTCCCGAGCTGCTATCGCCCCTCTGTCCCGAGCAGTTGTCCCTCTGTCCCGAGCAGTTGTCCCTCTGTCCCGAGCAGCTGCTTCACCTCTGTCCCGAGCTGCCCCTCTGTCCCGAGCAGCCCCTCTGTCCAGTGGGGTCATTGAGAGGGGTGGCCATGGTGAGTAAGCCAGGGAGGCGGACAATAAGGCGGACTAAGACAATGGTGAAGTGGGGTCCGCGTCCCGCGCCAGAGCCGCCACCGCGGACAGACGCCCACCCAGACCCTCCCCTATAGGTCAAGGTTTTGCGGCCGGAGTCCGCACCTTTGGGGGGGGGTACTGTCACGTTCTGACCTCTATTTCTGTTGTTTTGTATTTATTTAGTATGGTCAGGGCGTGAGTTGGGTGGGCAGTCTATGTTTGTTTTTCTATGTTTTGGGGTATTTCTATGTTTTCGGCCTAGTATGGTTCTCAATCAGAGGCAGGTGTCATTAGTTGTCTCTGATTGAGAATCATACTTAGGTAGCCTGGGTTTCACTGTGTGTTTGTGGGTGATTGTTCCGGTCACTGTGTTTGTTGTCACAGGATAGGACTGTTTTGCGTTGTCACATTTCTTGTTTTTGTTAGTTTGTTCATGTGTAGTGATTTATTAAAACATGAATAACCACCACGCTGCGCTTTGGTCCGCTTCTCTTCCTCCTACAGACGAACGCCCTTACAATTACTCAGTACTGGTACCCTGTGTATATAGCCTAGTTATCATTACTTAGTACTGGTACCCTGTGTATATAGCCTAGTTATCAGTACTGGTACCCTATGTATATAGCCTAGTTATCAGTACTGGTACCCTGTGTATATAGCCTAGTTATCATTACTCAGTACTGGTACCCTGTGTATATAGCCTAGTTATCATTACTCAGTACTGGTACCCTGTGTATATAGCCTAGTTATCAGTACTCAGTACTGGTACCCTGTGTATATAGCCTAGTTATCATTACTCAGTACTGGTACCCTGTGTATATAGCCTAGTTATCAGTACTCAGTACTGGTACCCTGTGTATATAGCCTAGTTATCATTATTCAGTACTGGTACCCTGTGTATATAGCCTAGTTATCATTGACTCAGTACTAGTACCCTGTGTATATAGCCTAGTTATCATTATTCAGTACTGGTACCCTGTGTATATAGCCTAGTTATCATTACTCAGTACTGGTACCTTGTGTATATAGCCTAGTTATCATTGAGTCAGTACTAGTACCCTGTGTATATAGCCTAGTTATCATTATTCAGTACTGGTACCCTGTGTATATAGCCTAGTTATCATTACTCAGTACTGGTACCCTGTGTATATAGCCTAGTTATCATTACTCAGTACTGGTACCCTGTGTATATAGCCTAGTTATCATTACTCAGTACTGGTACCTTGTGTATATAGCCTAGTTATCATTGACTCAGTACTAGTACCCTGTGTATATAGCCTAGTTATCATTATTCAGTACTGGTACCCTGTGTATATAGCCTAGTTATCATTACTCAGTACTGGTACCCTGTGTATATAGCCTAGTTATCATTACTCAGTACTGGTACCTTGTGTATATAGCCTAGTTATCATTACTCGGTACTGGTACCCTGTGTATATAGCCTAGTTATCACTACTCAGTACTGGTACCCTGTGTATATAGCCTAGTTATCATTACTCAGTACTGGTACCCTGTGTATATAGCCTAGTTATCATTACTCAGTACTGGTACCCTGTGTATATAGCCTAGTTATCACTACTCAGTACTGGTACCCTGTGTATATAGCCTAGTTATCATTACTCAGTACTGGTACCCTGTGTATATAGCCTAGTTATCATTACTCAGTACTGGTACCCTGTGTATATAGCCTAGTTATCACTACTCAGTACTGGTACCCTGTGTATATAGCCTAGTTATCATTACTCAGTACTGGTACCCTGTGTATATAGCCTAGTTATCATTACTCAGTACTGGTACCCTGTGTATATAGCCTAGTTATCATTACTCAGTACTGGTACCCTGTGTATATAGCCTAGTTATCATTACTCAGTACTGGTACCCTGTGTATATAGCCTAGTTATCATTGACTCGGTACTGGTACCCTGTGTATATAGCCTAGTTATCATTACTCAGTACTGGTACCCTGTGTATATAGCCTAGTTATCATTACTCGGTACTGGTACCCTGTGTATATAGCCTAGTTATCATTACTCGGTACTGGTACCCTGTGTATATAGCCTAGTTATCATTACTCGGTACTGGTACCCTGTGTATATAGCCTAGTAATCATTACTCAGTACTGGTACCCTGTGTATATAGCCTAGTTATCAGTACTGGTACCCTGTGTATATAGCCTAGTTATCATTACTCAGTACTAGTACACTGTGTATAAAGCCTAGTTATCATTGACTCAGTACTAGTACTCTGTGTATATAGTCTAGTTATCATTACTCAGTACTGGTACATTGTGTATAGCCTAGTTATCATTACTCAGTACTGGTACCTGTCACGAATCTCGCCGAAGATTGTTTCTGTTTATTGGGTTTAATTGGGTACACCTGTTTTGAGTTAGTGTTTGTTTGTAGGCTATTTAAGGGCACTAGGCCTGCTGGGTATTTGTGCGGGCTTGTTTTCTGTTATCGGGTGTATGAGTGTAAAGAGTATTTTTTCCGGACAGTTTAGTCCATTGTATTTTGGGACGGGTTGTTTCATGCGCCCTGGTGTTTTGCATGTCGTGGCTCCACAGTCTATGGAATAAAATATCCACAAACTGAATTACCTGCTCTCTGCGCTTGACTCCTCCACTCACCATTGTAGAAGTTGTAACAGTACCTTGTGTATATAGCCTAGTTATCATTACTCAGTACTGGTACCCTGTGTATATAGCCTAGTTATCATTACTCAGTACTGGTACCCTGTGTATATAGCCTAGTTATCATTACTCAGTACTGGTACCCTGTGTATATAGCCTAGTTATCATTACTCAGTACTGGTACCCTGTGTATATAGCCTAGTTATTATTGACTCAGTACTGGTACCCTGTGTATATAGCCTAGTTATCATTACTCAGTACTGGTACTCTGTGTATATAGCCTAGTTATTATTGACTCAGTACTGGTACCCTGTGTTTAAAGCCTAGTTATCAGTACTGGTACCCTGTGTATATAGCCTAGTTATCAGTACTGGTACCCTGTGTATATAGCCTAGTTATCACTACTCAGTACTGGTACCCCGTGTATATAGCCTCGGTATTGTTATTCATTGTGTATAAAGTATTACTTTTATTATTAGTTATCATTGCTTCAGTTGTTTCTTGTATTTATTTTTTGCTTCTCACTGCATTGTTGGTAAAAGCCTGTAAGTAATAATTTCACTGTGTCTTACACTGGTTGTTCACGAGGCATTTTACAAATTACATTTGATTTGATTTGAGCTGCACTGACTCTGTTCATTAATCTAACGTGAGATAGACACCAAGCAACATCTCATTTTCAACCATCCGATTTGAGGCATTCATGGAAATGTATGTACTTCTAACAGACCAGTGTACTGTACTGTATTATAAACTGGGTGGTTTGAGCCCTGAATGCTGATTGGCCCGAACGCCGTGATATATCAGACCGTTTACCACGGGAACGACGAAACATGTTTTTTTTTTTATTTTTTTTTTTACTGCTCTGTTTACGTTGGTAACCGTTTATAATAGCAATAAGTCACCTTGTGGGTTTGTAGTATATTGCCAATATACGTTACCACGGATAAGGACTGTATCCAGGCACTCTGCAATGCGTTGTGCCTATGAACAGCCCTTAGCCGTGGTATATTGGCCATATACCACAACACCTCGGTCCGTATTGCCTAAGTATGCCAGCTGAAAACAAATGAAAAAATACGTTCATATTTTCACAGAATGAATAGGAATGATTATGCTCAGCACATTACTGAGCATTTACTGGGATGTGACAAAGAGTGGAACAATTTTACAACCTTATTTCAAATAGAAACCATTGTGAAAAACATCTCAACAGCACAGGTACTGTGAGTGGAAAGTGGAAAGATGATGACTCATCATGAGAAACATTACAGTAATCTGCTACCGAAACTGGCACTTAAGTACAAGTAGGAAAGACAAGCAGGTGTTGACAAGCAGTTCCACTGAGCATTCAAGAGACAGAATCCTAGAGTAGCTACCCCAGAATGCTTGTTTAATTGACAACTGAGGTTTGTTCCATGATAGAACAATCTTAACCAATTGTTAACCCCGGCTAAGAACTTTGCTCTAAACTCAAAGGTTCTCTCAGGAAGAAAAAAGTGTTCTTATTAAGAATCAAACTCACCATCAAGTGATTCTGTCTTCTCTCCCTCTCTCTCTCTCTCTCCCCCCACCTGTCTCTGACGTCCCACTCTCTGTTTTGTCTCTCCCAATCCCTTTCACACATTTCTCTCTCTCTCCCTCCCTCCCTCTCTCTCTCTCTCTCTCTCTCTCTGTCTCTGACGTCCCACTCTCTGTTTTGTCTCTCCCAATCCCTTTCACACATTTCTCTCTCTCTCCCTCCCTCTCTCTCTCTCTCTCTCTCCCTCTCTCTCTCTGTCTCTGACGTCCCACTCTCTGTTTTGTCTCTCCCAATCCCTTTCACACATGTCTCTCTCTCTCCCTCCCTCTCTCTCTATCTCTCTCTCCCTCTCTCTCTCTGTCTCTGACGTCCCACTCTCTGTTTTGTCTCTCCCAATCCCTTTCACACATTTCTCTCTCTCCCTCCCTCCCTCTCTCTCTCTCTCTCTCTCTCTCTGTCTCTGACGTCCCACTCTCTGTTTTGTCTCTCCCAATCCCTTTCACACATTTCTCTCTCTCTCCCTCCCACTCTCTCTCTCTCTCTCTCTCCCCCTCTCTCTCTCTGTCTCTGACGTCCCACTCTCTGTTTTGTCATTTCTCTCTACCCCTCCACGTTCACATTGACATGTTTGGCATTTGACATGACTCTTATCCAGAGCAATTTACACTAGTGAGTGGAAACATTTTCATAATTTTGTTTCTACCCCCTCTCCCATTTTCTCTCTCCCGCTCTCAATTCACAGAAAAACCCTGTCATTCGACTAGACCACCCCTCTTCCTCTCCCCCCCCCCCCTCTCCTCTGCTCCTTCCTTCACTACACAATATTAGAGGAGTGGATGTTGACTCTAGACACTAGACTGTGTCCTTAGCGAATCAGGTTTGCGCTGCTCTGTGATCAAATAAAACAAAATGAAATTGTATTTGTCACATGTGCCGAATACAACATTTGTAGACCTTACCGTGAAATGCTTAGTTACAAGCCCTTAACAAACAATGCAGTTCAAGAAATAGTAAATAAGAAATAGTAAATATTTACTAAGTAAACTAAAGTTTTTTTTTTTTAAATAAATGTTACGCAATAAAATAATTACGAGGCTATATACAGTCGGTACCAGTACCGAGTCATTTTGCGGGTGTACTGGTTAGTCGAGGTAATTTAGTCGGGGTAAAGTAACTATGATTAAATAACAAACAGTGTGGAGTCAAAGTGTAAAAACAAAAGGGGGGGGGGTCAATGTAAATAGTCCGGGTGGCCATTTGATTTATTGTTCTACAGTCTCATGGCTTGGGGGGGTAGAAGCTGTTCCATCATGGGAGATGATTGCTGAAAACGTTAATTAACACCCACTGGTCTACTCCACCTGTTCCACAGAGTAGACAAACGTCTCAGAATCTGACCTACGGCCCTGGGTTTGTCCTGAGCTTGACCCGGGTTTGTATCATGACACAAGGCGAGACCCAGAAAGAGAATGGTCCTGGACAGGCAAAAGGGTCCAAACTAGTTCAGAGTTCAAACGGTACCGAAGGGCTGGCAGAATCAAGGTCAGGGCAGGCAGAGTCAAGGTCAGGGCAGGCAGAATCAAGGTCAGGGCTGGCAGAGTCAAGGTCAGGGCTGGCAGAATCAAGGTCAGGGCTGGCAGAGTCAAGGTCAGAGTACATGAAAAACACGCTGGTTGACTTGACTAACATACAAGACGAACTGGTACAGAGAGACAGGAAACACAGGGATAAATACACTGATACAGAGAGACAGGAAACACAGGGATAAATACACTGATACAGAGAGACAGGAAACACAGGGATAAATACACTGGTACAGAGAGACAGGAAACACAGGGATAAATACACTGGTACAGAGAGACAGGAAACACAGGGATAAATACACTGGTACAGAGAGACAGGAAACACAGGGATAAATACACTGGCACAGAGAGACAGGAAACACAGGGATAAATACACTGGTACAGAGAGACAGGAAACACAGGGATAAATACACTGGTACAGAGAGACAGGAAACACAGGGATAAATACACTGGTACAGAGAGACAGGAAACACAGGGATAAATACACTGGTACAGAGAGACAGGAAACACAGGGATAAATACACTGGTACAGAGAGACAGGAAACACAGGGATAAATACACTGGTACAGAGAGACAGGAAACACAGGGATAAATACACTGGTACAGAGAGACAGGAAACACAGGGATAAATACACTGGTACAGAGAGACAGGAAACACAGAGATAAATACACTCACAGGAACAGGTGAAACAGATCATGGCGTGACAGTTTGTCCTGGGTTTATCCTGAGTTTGACCTGGGTTTGTCTAGTTAGGGATTTTATTCTTTATATATCTCCAGTATATGTATTTCTTCCTTTTTTTAAAATAATTAAAATGGTAAGAAACAGACTATTGCATTGACCATACATGTATATTAATTACATTTTATACTAGATTAAAGCATTATTAAAGTCCAATTTTGAGGGGTTATTGCCATTGTTTTTAAAATGTTTCATTGGATTATGTATTTTAATTGAATATGAACAACGAGGAAGGGTATTTATTTGAGCTGCTCTCCAAAACAAATATCAGTCAAGAGTTTGTGGAGCGAGTGCAATTTCAGCAACGAGAAGAGAGGGTGTCTGCTGAGGATCGGATTCCTCCATTCAATCTGTGTCTACAATACACCGAGGAGTAAATAGCTTTTTTACATTTTTTTAAATAGATTGCTTAGGTCCTATCTGGGAGCCAATAAAGTGGGGACATTTCACAGAGCCCGTATTTAAACGAGCCGCAGTCAATTCCATAGTTCATTATCAAAGATACTGGTATGTAAGACCACATGTCCTGTGGCCCCTCTGGACACCTGGAACAATTAAAACATTAAATAAAAGGGGAAATATTACCGGCATGTTTAAAAAAATACACATTTTTAAAAATGTTCAGAGAGAAGAAGAAGTGTGTGTGTGTGTGTGTGTGTGTGTGTGTGTGTGTGTGAAAAGTCCTTGGGTTATTAATCAGATGGTATTTGATCAATAAGTCCTTGGGTTATTAATCAGATGGTATTTGATCAATAAATCCTTGGGTTATTAATCAGATGGTATTTGTTCAATAAGTCCTTGGGTTATTAATCAGATGGTATTTGTTCAATAAGTCCTTGGGTTATTAATCAGATGGTATTTGTTCAATAAGTCCTTGGGTTATTAATCAGATGGTATTTGTTCAATAAGTCCTTGGGTTATTAATCAGATGGTATTTGTTCAATAAGTCCTTGGGTTATTAATCAGATGGTATTTGTTCAATAAGTCCTTGGGTTATTAATCAGATGGTATTTGATCAATAAATCCTTGGGTTATTAATCAGATGGTATTTGATCTATAAACTCATCTCTCAGTTCTTTCTTTGAGTCAAAATATCTGAATATCAGTCTCTGCAGTCTCTGTCTCTGTGGGAGGCCCAGACAGAAAATACAGAACATGTCCTATAGATCTGTACTGTCCATCTGGTTTGAGGAAACCACGGTGTGATCCTGGAGGAAGGGAAGGGAGGAGAGATGAGGGGGAATCGTTACCAGAATGCACTAGAAGGAGAAAACATGAAAGAAAAGGATAATTATCTACAGAAAGAAAAATGTCTAAAGATCTTTTTCAGGATATGATTCTGCAAACATCATCATTCTTTTCAGTAAGTCTTCTATTTAATATTATCACTGCATTTAGAGCCACAACAATTGGAGACAATCTAATGGAATTAATAGATATCCTCTGTCTTATCCTCTGCTTGCTTTAAGAGGCTAAATCGCTCTATGGGAGGGCTTTATTTAACTAGCGGGAACCCTTACTCATTCCTTCATCAAACCCCTAACTCTGTGGACATAGTGTGGACTGGAAATGAGGTATAAAGACATAGCGTTAACTAGATCTCATACTGATCTAAGACAAATCAAATCCAATTTTATCCACGTGCGCTGAATACAACAGGTGTGGACCTCACAGTGAAATACTGAATACAACAGCTGTAGACCTTACAGTGAAATGCTTAATTTAGGAGCCCCTATCCAACAGTGCAGTTTCAAAAAATACGGATAAGAACAAGAGATAAAAGTAACAAGTAATTAAAAAGCAGCAGTGAAAAATAACAATACAGTGCCTTGCGAAAGTATTCGGCCCCCTTGAACTTTGCAACCTTTTGCCACATTTCAGGCTTCAAACATAAAGATATAAAACTGTATTTTTTTGTGAAGAATCAACAACAAGTGGGACACAATCATGAAGTGGAACGACATTTATTGGATATTTCAAACTTTTTTAACAAATCAAAAACTGAAAAATTGGGCGTGCAAAATTATTCAGCCCCTTTACTTTCAGTGCAGCAAACTCTCTCCAGAAGTTCAGTGAGGATCTCTGAATGATCCAATGTTGACCTAAATGACTAATGATGATAAATACAATCCACCTGTGTGTAATCAAGTCTCCGTATAAATGCACCTGCACTGTGATAGTCTCAGAGGTCCGTTAAAAGCGCAGAGAGCATCATGAAGAACAAGGAACACACCAGGCAGGTCCGAGATACTGTTGTGAAGAAGTTTAAAGCCGGATTTGGTAAGACCTCAAATCCAGTGGAGGCAACATATCCCAAAGACCCCGGCTTCTGCAGCCATCGTGCCCCATCCACCTGACCCACAGAACCAACAACTCCAATACAGGAAGTAAGTGTGAGTGATATTGTTGCAGGTGTGTGTGTCTGACTCTCCTACCTTGGCCTGCTGTAACTATGTATGTGAGTGAGTGAGATGTTAGTAACGTTCCTGAATTAAGTGTTTTCTTCATTCTAGATTGCAGCCCGAAAGCAACAAGAAGAGTCATTCTAGATTGCAGCCCGAAAGCAACAAGAAGAGGTGATGGGATGTGTGTGGACCCAAGAAGGAAAGGAAGACACTGTACACATGCATCAATTGCAAGAAAAACAATTGCAATGCACAGTTAAACTCTGTCCCTCATGTCGTGTTTAGACCGGACTTAGTTTCTGTTCAATGGGGCTCATTTGTCATTTCCATAAAATACTGTCTGTAAAATGTGTCCTTCCAATTTGTTCAATTCAAAGCAATAAATATCAATAGTGATGAACACCTTGTTTCATTTATATTTGTTCAAGATAAACATGATTTATTCCACCCGTGTCTTGATTATAAAAAAAACAAATAGCACTTTTGTTGATAAATGTGATCTAGCAGGTAAATGGCAAATATTAACCATGTATACTGTCTATGTTGCTTGTAATTGATTTAAGTCATCTACTTTATATTTTTAAAGTAAATTGTTATGCTGTATTGTCTTAAAAACCCAATAATGTTGTTGGTCCATTAGACCCGCGAACATTGGGTGAATAACAAAAACATGAACACCACACAAGGGTTAAACAAATGTGGTTTCTACTGACATTTGATATGTACAAACTATGGCATAAAGGGACTACAAGCGGATAAGAATCAATTTTGATTAAGACATTGATGAGCGATTTAGGATGGACGTAGTCAATATAACTATTTGTTCAGCACTTTGTAGTGACAGAATTCAGAATATGGGCCATTCTTACAATGTTCTCCCTGTACACCAAGTCAGAACCATAGGATAAATAAAAGGGCCCATAAACAGACAATGAAAGCTCTTACAATGTTTGTTGATTTCATTTCTCTAAAAAAGGCTGTGCACCACCAAGTCAGAACAGTAGACTAAATTATGAGGGGGAAAGAGACCAAATTATTAGGGTGAGGCACATGGGCTACTAACAGCTAACTACACAACATACACTTAGTATTACTTTCTTAGCTACAGTATACATATCTCCCTGACATATTACATAATTTATACAGCAGCATACAATACATTTTTGGACTCACTTTGTGGTGCTGTACTCACTTGAACAGGAAGGTGGCTCTCCTTCTTTGGCAAATCATGTCATCAAATATTGTCAACATTGTCATCAGTCTCCCCGTAGATTTTGCGGTGACGTAGTGTCCCCATGAGTGACAGAACACTGAGCCAATCACGGCGCAACTAGAGAACATTACCGACCCTTACACTCAGTATTTTCCGCTGGCCGTCCCACCACCACAGAAAGCACTGAGCTGGGCTGAAACACCTGCTGAAACACCTGCTGAAACACCTGCTGAAACACCTGCTGAAACACCTGCACATTGAAGCTGCTTTACTAAAGAAATCAAAAAATAGACCATGTTTGTATTCAGCTTTATTAACTCAATGAATTATTATAATTTTTAAAAATATTATTTGCAAACTGACATATGACACGTATTAATGCTGAAATAACATGCAAAATAGGCAACACATTTTTTATTTTTTTTGCTAAACAGACACGACGTCTCGTCACCGGAACCATCAGACAGTTGAGTTTGGATTTCCAATGTAAAGTATTTTACTGTAACATATTTAGTGAATTTAAAAGGATGTTACTAATTTGTTATAATAATTCATTTAGTATTTATTTTGAAGATGTTATCAACTTAATATTTTCATGTGCGTGATACTACAGTGTACTTTGTAGGAAAGCAGAACGTTGATAGAACATCAGAACAGTAAATAGATACATTTCTAACACTATACTTGGAAATTAGAATGTGTTCAGTAAAGGTAATGCTAAAATCACTGAATCTATACATGCTACTATTGACTACGGTATTATTACTGTCTATCTACAGCATGGTCATTGACATTGTCTACTAGTTATATAGTGTAAATCTGACAAGAGAAAATGCCAAAAGTATAAGGCAGAGGTAAACAATGGATAAGCAACTGAATTGATTCGGACCACGCCACGCGGTCATGGTTACTTAATGATTGCGTCAGCAGCAAGTGCCTGGTCGGTTTCAAAACATTAAATACATAGTATTCAATGAAGCACAAAATATCACAAATATGTCCACCCTCCTTTCTCCTGTAGATGTATTTTCTGTAAAAATAACTGAAATAACCTGGTCTCTTTCTCCTGTAGATGTATTTTCTGTAAAAATAACTGTTCTCTTTCTCCCTGTAGATGTATTTTCTGTAAAAATAACTGTTCTCTTTCTCCTGTAGATGTATTTTCTGTAAAAATAACTGTTCTCTTTCTCCTGTAGATGTATTTTCTGTAAAAATAACTGTTCTCTTTCTCCTGTAGATGTATTTTCTGTAAAAATAACTGTTCTCTTTCTCCTGTAGATGTATTTTCTGTAAAAATAACTGTTCTCTTTCTCCCTGTAGATGTATTTTCTGTAAAAATAACTGTTCTCTTTCTCCCTGTAGATGTATTTTCTGTAAAAATAACTGTTCCCTTTCTCCTGTAGATGCATTTTCTGTAAAAATAACTGATCTCTTTCTCCTGTAGATGCATTTTCTGTAAAAATAACTGATCTCTTTCTCCTGTAGATGTATTTTCTGTAAAAAATAACTGTTCTCTTTCTCCTGTAGATGTATTTTCTGTAAAAAATAACTATTCTCTTTCTCCTGTAGATGTATTTTCTGTAAAAAATAACTGAAATAACCTGGTCTCTTTCTCTTGTAGATGTATTTTCTGAAATAACCTGGTCTCTTTCTCCCTGTAGATGTATTTTCTGTAAAAATAACTGAAATAACCTGGTCTCTTTCTCTTGTAGATGTATTTTCTGAAATAACCTGGTCTCTTTCTCCCTGTAGATGTATTTTCTGTAAAAATAACTGAAATAACCTGGTCTCTTTCTCCTGTAGATGTATTTTCTGTAAAAATAACTGAAATAACCTGGTCTCTTTCTCTTGTAGATGTATTTTCTGAAATAACCTGGTCTCTTTCTCCCGTAATGAAAACACAGGGAGAAATAGGTGTAGATTCACATGCAGAGTGCAGCAGGTCGTTTATTTCCCCTTGGCAGAAGGCAGGAATCGTGGTCACAGGCAGGCAATGGTAAAACACAGGTAGAAAAACAGGCAGGTGAATCAAAGCTAGGACTGAAGGCTATATCTGGTTCTCACAAACAAGCTAGGAAATCTTTCTCCCTTTAGATGTCTTTCCTGAAATAACCAGCTATCTTTCTCCCTGTAGATGTCTTTCCTGAAATAACCTGCGATCTTTCTCCCTGTAGATGTCTTTCCTGAAATAACCAGCTATCTTTCTCCCTGTAGATGTCTTTCCTGAAATAACCAGCTATCTTTCTCCCTGTAGATGTCTTTCCTGAAATAACCAGCTATCTTTCTCCCTGTAGATGTCTTTCCTGAAATAACCAGCTATCTTTCTCCCTGTAGATGTCTTTCCTGAAATAACCTGCTATCTTTCTCCCTGTAGATGTCTTTCCTGAAATAACCTGCTATCTTTCTCCCTGTAGATGTCTTTCCTGAAATTACCAGCTATCGTTCTCCCTGTAGATGTCTTTCCTGATATAACTTGCTATCTTTCTCCCTGTAGATGTCTTTCCTGAAATTACCAGCTATCTCTCTCCCTGTAGATGTCTTTCCTAAAATTACCAGCTATCTTTCTCCCTGTAGATGTCTTTCCTGAAATAACCTGCTATCTTTCTCCCTGTAGATGTCTTTCCTGAAATTACCAGCTATCTTTCTCCCTGTAGATGTCTTTCCTGAAATTACCAGCTATCTTTCTCCCTGTAGATGTCTTTCCTGAAATTACCAGCTATCTTTCTCCCTGTAGATGTCTTTCCTGAAATTACCAGCTATCTTTCTCCCTGTAGATGTCTTTCCTGAAATTACCAGCTATCTTTCTCCCTGTAGACGTATTTCCTGATATAACCTGGATCCACTACAGAAGAGAAAGTAGAAATACAAAGGCAACTTTGATATGATCTTTATCAGTTATGTAGTTTCACTAGTTTTGAAAAATGGGACAAACCAAGCTTCTAGTGTTCCTTGTAATGTTCCTAGAGGTTAAATATGGGGCAAACCAAGCTTGTTGTGTTCCTTGTAATGTTCCTAGAGGTTAAATATGGGGCAAACCAAGCTTGTTGTGTTCCTTGTAATGTTCCTAGAGGTTAAATATGGGACAAACCAAGCTTGTTGTGTTCCTTGTAATGTTCCTAGAGGTTAAATATGGGGCAAACCAAGCTTGTTGTGTTCCTTGTAATGTTCCTAGAGGTTAAATATGGGGCAAACCAAGCTTGTTGTGTTCCTTGTAATGTTCTTACTTACTACACATTCAATCACAGATTCATTGGATTTTCTATCATTACAAATAGAGTGATAATTATTATGTGAACCAAGCAGTAAATATGTAATGAAATAGTATTAGCTAATATAATTGATTAAATGTATTGGTATAATATTAATCGTGAGCATATTTGACAGACTGATGATTTTGACATTGTTTTGGTACATTTGCTAAAATGTTATAATACCTGTGAAAAATATGAAACATAATTTTACATTTAAATACCATGATATGCCAATTTTACAAAACATTAAAAAAAAACTATATTTTTCATGCTTAAAAAAAAAAATAGGCATATGCCCCCCTAATTTTTTTTTTTTAGTGTAGATCAGATTGAGTGTCAGATTATGAGAGTTGACTTGTCTGAGTTTAAGGCTCTGGAAATCACATTGATCCTGGCATGATGTTTCAATAGATGTCACATGGGTTCAGAATGCACCACGCATCAGACCTGTGGGACTGACTCATACATATTCATAGTATTTCTATGATAACACGGAAAACCCGGTTATAGTCAATCTGAGAGCCTGTGGTAATTGTTTATCTCGAGAACCACTGCATAAATTGAGCTGTCGCTAGCGCGATGGACAAAAAAAAAAAAGAAGAAGAAGGAGTGATTGGTCTGGAGGACTGATAATAAATAGATTAGAGAGAGATTTGCATGAGAAAGAACCAGAGCACTGGTTCTTTCTCAACACTATCTGTTGTATCAGAAGCCCCAGGAAGTACACGCTCACTGTTGCATCAATACCACCCAATACAAATGCATAATGCATCATGGATATATGCAAATACACTTTCATAACCTGGACGTGATGATGTTTACAGCAATTGGTTGTCAGTCATTCTCCAATGGTTGGCGTTTCCGTGTACCAGCCACAAGCCTCAGTTTCAAAAGGAAACAGGTCTGGCCTGCGTCTATCTGATCATCGTACTCGGCAGAAGAAGAGGAGGACTCTCCTCGACTACGCGTATTCTTAAGCAATAACAACGTGATCCGTATTATCCACCCAAGAATACCCGTCACCGAAGAGAATCTGTAACACAGAGGGGCAATGATGGGAATCGCAAACAAGCGATCGCGTTGTGACCGCATCATCAAGTTCCTCAGTCGGTCCAAATGGCAAACTGGACAGAGAGAGGCACTGTGTCAACATCATCGATTGAAGACGCCTTGCAGCACAGCACAAGACAAGCCCCCATCACAGGCTTTTCTGCAAATAGAAATTAACAACAGTGCATTGTTCAATTCAAAGCCCAATTGTATTGTAAAACAACTATCTCTTCCAAGTGTCTGCATCTCAATTCAATTTAACGACTTTATTGGCATGGGAAACATATGTTAACATTGCCAAAGCATGTGTAGATAATCTCTCTCTCTCTCTCACACACCCTCTTCATTTCTCTATCTCTCCCATTCCCTCTTTCTCTCTCTCTCTCTCACTCCCTCTTTCATTCCCTCTCTCTCCCATTCCCTCTTTCATTCTCTCTCTCTCCCTCTAATTCTCTCTCTCTCCCATTCCCTATTTCATTCTCTCTCTCTCTCTCCCTCTTTTATTCTCTCTCTCACTCTCTCTTTCATTCTCTCTCACCCTCTTTCTCTCTCTCTCCCTCTTTCATTCTCTCTCTCCCATTCCCTTTTTCATTCTCTCTCTCTCCCATTCCCTCTTTCATTCTCTCTCTCCCATTCCCTATTTCATTCTCTCTCTCTCCCATTCCCTCTTTCATTCTCTCTCTCTCCCTCTTTCATTCCCTCTCTCTCATTCCCTCTTTCATTCTCTCTCTCACTCCCCCTTTCATTCTCTCTCTCTCACTCCCCCGTTCATTCTCTCTCTCTCTCTCTCACTCCCTCTTTCATTCTCTCTCTCTCCCATTCCCTCTTTCATTCTCTCTCTCTCTCCCTCTAATTTTCTCTCTCTCCCATTCCCTCTCATTCTCTCTCTCCAGCTCTCCCTCTTTTATTCTCTCTCTCACTCCCTCTTTCATTCTCTCTCTCTTCCATTCCCTCTTTCATTCTCTTTCTCACTCCCTCTTTCATTCTATCTCTTCCTCCCTCTTTCATTCTCTCTCTCCCTCTTTCTCCCCCTCTCCCTCTTTCATTCTCTCTCTCCCATTCCCTCTTTCATTCTCTCTCTCTCCCATTCCCTCTTTCATTCTCTCTCTCTCCCTCTTTCATTCCCTCTCTCCCATTCCCTCTTTCATTCTCTCTCTCACTCCCTTTTTCATTCTCTCTCTCTCTCTCACTCCCCCTTTCATTCTCTCTCACTCCCTCGTTCATCCTCTCTCTCACTCCCTCTTTCTCTCTCTCACTCCCTCTTTCTTTCTCTCTTTCTCTCTCTCACTCCCTCTTTCATTCTCTCTCTCACACTCCCTCTTTCATTCTCTGTCTCTCTTTCTTTCATTCTCTCTCTCCCTCTTTTCTTCTCTCTCTCCCACGCCAGTGGTTTAATAAATAGAGCTCCACAAGAGGGTAGAGGAATGGGGGTGGTGTGTGGGGCAGCTAGCCCCCTCAGCATATTCTTACCTGGGACGAAGGTAGTCTGAAGCCCTGCCCTCCTTGGAAGTCCTGGTGGTCCTGTCCTCTGGTAGCCATCAATAAGAAGGAGGAGGAGATTCCCATTTTAGCACTAATCTCTGTCTGTCTGTCTCTGTCTCTCTCTCTCAACACACGTATCCACACGTAACGAAAACTAGAAATACAGAGACACACAATGATGTATTACATTATGAGTTAGCATCCCATTTCGCTACACTCGCATTACCATCTGCTAACCATGTGTATGTGACAAATAAAATTTGATTTGATTTGAATATTACTCTTTACATACATCACAGGAGACTGAAATATAACTAAACCGTTTGACATAGAAACACCAGATTATTATAATATATATATTTTTTTAATCATGTTGATTGATTATGAAATTATGTAAAATATAAATAACATTCCACGCATGAGGCCACTAGGTCATTTGACTGCATGAAAATGTTTTAAGGAATTAATTATTTATTTTTTTAAATAAAAAAAAAATCATCAAATAAAAACTAAGTAATATACACAACTGAAATATTTTAGTATATCATAGTAATTTTTCTATTGTTGTCTACCCAAGGAGGACCTGATAGAGACCATGAAGGACCTGAAAGAGACCATGGAGGACCTGATAGAGACCATGGAGGACCTAATAGAGACCATGGAGGACCTGAAAGAGACCATGGATGACCTGATAGAGACCACGGAGAACCTGATAGAGACCATGGAGGACCTGATAGAGACCACGGAGAACCTGATAGAGACCATGGAGGACCTGATAGAGACCACGGAGAACCTGATAGAGACCACGGAGGACCTGATAGAGACCATGACAATTGAATGTTCAATTTTTTTTTTTTGTCTTTGGAATTTCCATTAAAAAGCTTTAGAATCATGTTAATGCCATTATTTCATACTACTAATAATGTTGTTTTTTAAATACTTGAAAAAACTGACGTAGAAAACAGCGATAGTTTTTCTTTTGTTTATACTCAAACTGAAACTGAACTGACCTCAAAAGGCACTAATTGCTTTGTACTAGTAGAGGTTATGAGTCACAACAACAACCGCCCACTGCCTTTTAAAACCTGAATACATCGCAGCATGACTATAGTCCCATAATATAACTAGTACTTATTAGTATGACCATAGTGTGACCATAGTTGTCCATAGTGTGACCATAGTTGACAACAGTTCCTGAATATTATCATAGCTCTAGTGCACCTCATTACATACCACCGTCAACCTAACACCCTCCCCTTAAACGATCTGGTCAAATCAAACATGCTAAGACAAAGCCTTTAATGACAGGAGGCAGGTATAACATGGGATTATTTTCAGATTATTTTGAATGTCAGACTAACTGAGACAGCAGGAGTCAGACTAACTGAGACAGCAGGAGTCAGACTAACTGAGACAGCAGGAGTCAGACTAACTGAGACAACAGGAGTCAGACTAACTGAGACAGCAGGAAGTCAGATTAACTGAGACAGACTACCTGAGACAACAAGAGTCAGACTAACTGAGACAGCAGGAAGTCAGACTAACTGAGACAGCAGGAGTCAGACTAACTGAGACAGCAGGAGTCAGACTAACTGAGACAGCAGGAGTCAGACTAACTGAGACAGCAGGAGTCAGACTAACTGAGACAGCAGGAGTCAGACTAACTGAGACAGCAGGAAGTCAGATTAACTGAGGCAGACTAACTGAGACAACAGGAGTCAGACTAACTGAGACAGCAGGAAGTCAGACTAACTGAGACAGCAGGAGTCAGACTAACTGAGACAGCAGGAGTCAGACTAACTGAGACAGCAGGTGTCAGACTAACTGAGACAGCAGGAGTCAGACTAACTGAGACAGAAGGAAGTCAGACTAACTGAGACAGCAGGAGTCAGACTAACTGAGACAGCAGGAGTCAGACTAACTGAGACAGCAGGAGTCAGACTAACTGAGACAGCAGAAGTCAGACTAACTGAGACAGCAGGAAGTTAGACTAACTGAGACAGCAGGAGTCAGACTAACTGAGACAGCAGGAGTCAGACTAACTGAGACAGCAGGAGTCAGACTAACTGAGACAGCAGGAGTCAGACTAACTGAGACAGCAGGAGTCAGACTAACTGAGACAGCAGGAGTCAGACTAACTGAGACAGCAGGAGTCAGACTAACTGAGACAGCAGGAGTCAGACTAACTGAGACAGCAGGAAGTCAGACTAACTGAGACAGCAGGAGTCAGACTACCTGAGACAGCAGGAGTCAGACTACCTGAGAAAGCAGGAGTCAGACTAACTGAGACAGCAGGAGACAGACTAACTGAGACAGCAGGAAGTCAGACTAACTGAGACAGCAGGAGTCAGACTACCTGATACAGCAGGAGTCAGACTACCTGAGAAAGCAGGAGTCAGACTAACTGAGACAGCAGGAGACAGACTAACTGAGACAGCAGGAAGTCAGACTAACTGAGACAGCAGGAGTCAGACTACCTGATACAGCAGGAGTCAGACTACCTGAGACAGCAGGTGTCGATTAGATTTTATTCCAAAGCATACGCTAACTATCCCTATATTAAATCAAATCAATTAAATTCAATTTGGGAATCGGAAAAAATGTATTTAAAAAATGTATTATCAAAGATTTAGCAGAATCAAAAAAAACATTACGATTCTGAAGAGTGAATGTGGTGAAATATATTTTGGATGTAATTGTGAGGTGTGTTTTTGTGAAATGTGAATTTACCAAGGGCCCAATTTTTTAAACGAAAATATTCCAAATGAAAGTAATTTTCACGACTTCTGCCGACGTCGATGCCTCTCCTTGTTCGGGCGGTGCTCGGCGGTCGACGGCACCGGTCTTCTAGCCATCATTGATCCATTTTTAATTTTCCGTTGGTTTTGTCTTGTCTTTCTACACACCTGGTTTTAATCCCATTCATTACCTGCTGTGTATCTAACCCTCTGTTTTCCCCTCATGTCTTTGTCAGAGATTGTTTGTGTTTCAGTATTCGTGTTGTTTGTGTTGGTGCGCGACGGGTCTTCGTACTGACTTTGTTTTATTGTATTCATGGTTTTGAAGTTATTAAATAACTCCATTCCACTCAGTTTGATTCTCCTGCGCCGGACTTCCCTGCCACCTATACACACACCACTCTGACAGTAATAATTAAATGCTGCTAGGAATGCGTACATCAAGTATGACAAGTCAAAGAAATGTCATTCCGTCTCATTCTATTTGAACTGCTCAGGGGAATACAAATAACAGTCTCCGACTAATCAATATCCACAGCTACTTCACGGATCGTTTTGTAAAATGAAAAGCCTTGTTCATCTGCATATAAATGAATAATATATATGGCTAATATATATAAATACTATATATGAATAATATATATAAATACTATATATGAATAATATATATAAATACTATATATGAATAATATATATATGACTACTATATATGAATACTAAATACTAATACTATATATGAATAATATATATATGACTACTATATATGAATACTAAATACTAATACTATATATGAATAATATATATATGACTACTATATATGAATACTAAATACTAATACTATGTATGAATAATATATATGAATACTATATACTAATACTATATATGAATAATATATGCTAATACTATATATTAATATTATATATATATATATGACTACTATATATGAATACTATATACTAATACTATATATGAAAAATATATATATGACTACTATATATGAATACTAAATACTAATACTATATATGAATAATATATATGAATACTATATACTAATACTATATATGAATAATATATACTAATACTATATATTAATATTATATATATATATATATATGACTACTATATATGAATACTATATACTAATACTATATATGAATAATATATACTAATACTATATATTAATATTATATATATATATATATGACTACTATATATGAATACTAAATACTAATACTATATATGACTACTATATATGAATACTACATATGAATAATATAGATGAATATACTGTTAATCATCACTTCACAATTGAAACCTAAAAAAAATATTATTTCTGAATTACATTATGCATGACTGCCTGGATGAAAGTTATATCTATGACTGCCTGGATGAAAGATACACCTATGACTGCCTGGATGAAAGTTATATCTATGACTGCCTGGATGAAAGATACACCTATGACTGTCTGGATGAAAGATATACCTATGACTGTCTGGATGAAAGATATACCTATGACTGCCTGGATGAAAGTTATATCTATGACTGCCTGGATGAAAGTTATACCTATGACTGTCTGGATGAAAGTTATACCTATGACTGTCTGGATGAAAGTTATACCTATGACTGTCTGGATGAAAGTTATACCTATGACTGTCTGGATGAAAGCTATAACAACTAATTACAGAAGAAAAGAGAGACTGTTAATCAATCACATTTTTTTTTAAATGTATAAAATCCAAGTGCAAAAGTATGTCATTATAATCCATTCTTGGTTAGACCTGAAAACAAAACAAAAAACACCTTAAATCACCCTACAGTACTATACTGTTATAGCTACTATATTACCTACTGTATCATTGAAGTGTCCCTAAGTGTCTCTCACTCTCTCCTCTGCTCAGAAAATTGACTAGCAAGCTGAGGCACAGGCACAACAATAGCAGCTCGCCAGCATTCCTCCTCTCCTCTCCTCTCCTCTCCTCTCCTCTCCTCTCCTCTCCTCTCCTCTCCTCTCCTCTCCTCTCCTCTCCTCTCCTCTCCTCTCCTCTCCTCTCATCTCATATCCTCTCCTCTCCTCTCCTCTCCTCTCCTCTCCTCTCCTATCCTCTCCTCTCCTCTCCTCTCATCTCATCTCCTCTCCTCTCCTCTCCTCTCCTCTCCTCTCCTCTCCTCTCCTCCCGTCTCCCCTATCCCCTCTCCCTTGTCTCCTCCCTCCTCTCTCCCCTCTCCCTCCTCTCTCCCCTCTTCTCTCTGCACTCTAAAGCAGCCTGAATGACCCCTGGAGTGCTGTTGAGAGCTGGGACATAGCCCCCACACACCAGCTATATACCCCCCACACACAGCCCAAATCCGGTCCTATAACCCTTTCCATCCACCCCCATCCATCCACCTCCAACCCAATGGGTATGTCCATCCCTCGTAGATATACACAGAATAAACAAACCTACAGAAGCTTGGACCAATACTCTTTACTCACTAACTGATATCCTGATTCTTTTTCACACATTAGTCAAAGTTCTGCCAGGTATCTTTGGCTGGAATGATTCTTTTCAGCTGATTTATTTCAGCCCTCACAAACATATTGTAGTACCTAGACCACCATGTGTATATAGTAGTACCTAGACCACCACGTGTATACAGTACCTAGACCACCATGTGTATATAGTAGTACCTAGACCACCATGTGTATATAGTAGTACCTAGACTACCATGTGTATATAGTAGTACCTAGACCACCATGTGCATATAGTAGCACCTAGACCACCATGTGTATATAGTAGTACCTAGACCACCATGTGTATATAGTAGTACCTAGACTACCATGTGTATATAGTAGTACCTAGACCACCATGTGTATATAGTAGTACCTAGACCACCATGTGTATATAGTAGTACCTAGACCACCATGTGTATATAGTAGTACCTAGACCACCATGTGTATATAGTAGTACCTAGACCACCATGTGTATATAGTAGTACCTAGACTACCATGTGTATATAGTAGTACCTAGAACACCATGTGTATATAGTAGTACCTAGACCACCATGTGTATATAGTAGTACCTAGACCACCATGTGTATATAGTAGTACCTAGACCACCACGTGTATATAGTAGTACCTAGACTACCATGTGTATATAGTAGTACCTAGACCACCATGTGTATATAGTAGTACCTAGACTACCATGTGTATATAGTAGTACCTGGACCACCATGTGTATATAGTAGTACCTAGACCACCATGTGTATATAGTAGTACCTAGACCACCACGTGTATATAGTACCTAGACCACCATGTGTATATAGTAGTACCTAGACCACCACGTGTATATAGTACCTAGACCACCATGTGTATATAGTAGTACCTAGACCACCATGTGTATATAGTAGTACCTAGACCACCATGTGTATATAGTAGTACCTAGACCACCATGTGTATATAGTAGTACCTAGACTACCATGTGTATATAGTAGTACCTAGAACACCATGTGTATATAGTAGTACCTAGACCACCATGTGTATATAGTAGTACCTAGACCACCATGTGTATATAGTAGTACCTAGACCACCACGTGTATATAGTAGTACCTAGACTACCATGTGTATATAGTAGTACCTAGACCACCATGTGTATATAGTAGTACCTAGACTACCATGTGTATATAGTAGTACCTAGACCACCATGTGTATATAGTAGTACCTAGACCACCATGTGTATATAGTAGTACCTAGACCACCATGTGTATATAGTAGTACCTAGACCACCATGTGTATATAGTAGTACCTAGACCACCATGTGTATATAGTAGTACCTAGACTACCATGTGTATATAGTAGTACCTAGAACACCATGTGTATATAGTAGTACCTAGACCACCATGTGTATATAGTAGTACCTAGACTACCATGTGTATATAGTAGTACCTGGACCACCATGTGTATATAGTAGTACCTAGACCACCATGTGTATATAGTAGTACCTAGACCACCACGTGTATATAGTACCTAGACCACCATGTGTATATAGTAGTACCTAGACCACCACGTGTATATAGTACCTAGACCACCATGTGTATATAGTAGTACCTAGACCACCATGTGTATATAGTAGTACCTAGACCACCACATGTATATAGTACCTAGACCACCATGTGTATATAGTAGTACCTAGACCACCATGTGTATATAGTAGTACCTAGACCACCATGTGTATATAGTAGTACCTAGACCACCATGTGTATATAGTAGTACCTAGACTACCATATGTATATAGTAGTACGTAGACCACCATGTGTATATAGTAGTACCTAGACTACCATGTGTATATAGTAGTACCTAGACCACCATGTGTATATAGTAGTACCTAGACCACCATGTGTATATAGTAGTACCTAGACCACCATGTGTATATAGTAGTACCTAGACCACCATGTGTATATAGTAGTACCTAAACCACCATGTGTATATAGTAGTACCTAGACCACCATGTGTATATAGTAGTACCTAAACCACCATGTGTATATAGTAGTACCTTGACCACCATGTGTATATAGTAGTACCTATACCACCATGTGTATATAGTAGTACCTAAACCACCATGTGTATATAGTAGTACCTAGACCACCATGTGTATATAGTAGTACCTAAACCACCATGTGTATATAGTAGTACCTAGACCACCATGTGTATATAGTAGTACCTAGACCACCATGTGTATATAGTAGTACCTAGACCACCATGTGTATATAGTAGTACCTAGACCACCATGTGTATATAGTAGTACCTAGACCACCATGTGTATATAGTAGTACCTAGACCACCATGTGTATATAGTAGTACCTAAACCACTATGTGTATATAGTAGTACCTAGACCACCATGTGTATATAGTAGTACCTAGACCGCCTTGTGTATATAGTAGTACCTAGACCACCATGTGTATATAGTAGTACCTAGACCACCATGTGTATATAGTAGTACCTAGACCACCATGTGTATATAGTAGTACCTAAACCACCATGTGTATATAGTAGTACCTAGACCACCATGTGTATATAGTAGTACCTAGACCACCATGTGTATATAGTAGTACCTAGACTACCATGTGTATATAGTAGTACCTAGACCACCATTTGTATATAGTAGTACCTAGACCACCATGTGTATATAGTAGTACCTAGACCACCATGTGTATATAGTAGTACCTAGACTACCATGTGTATATTGTAGTACCTAGACCACCATGTGTATATAGTAGTACCTAGACCACCATGTGTATATAGTAGTACCTAAACCACCATGTGTATACAGTAGTACCTAGACCACCATGTGTATATAGTAGTACCTAGACCAACATGTGTATATAGTAGTACCTAGACTACCATGTGTATATAGTAGTACCTAGACCACCATGTGTATATAGTAGTACCTAGACTACCATGTGTATATAGTAGTACCTAGACCACCATGTGTATATAGTAGTACCTAGACCACCATGTGTATATAGTAGTACCTAGACCACCATGTGTATATAGTAGTACCTAGACTACCATGTGTATATAGTAGTACCTAGACCACCATGTGTATATAGTAGTACCTAGACCACCATGTGTATATAGTAGTACCTAGACCACCATGTGTATATAGTAGTACCTAGACTACCATGTGTATATAGTAGTACCTAGACCACCATGTGTATATAGTAGTACCTAGACCACCATGTGTATATAGTAGTACCTAGACCACCATGTGTATATAGTAGTACCTAGACCACCATGTGTATACAGTACCTAGACCACCATGTGTATATAGTAGTACCTAGACCACCACGTGTATATAGTACCTAGACCACCATGTGTATATAGTAGTACCTAGACCACCACGTGTATATAGTACCTAGACCACCATGTGTATATAGTAGTACCTAGACCACCATGTGTATATAGTAGTACCTAGACCACCACGTGTATATAGTACCTAGACCACCATGTGTACTAGACCACCATGTGTATATAGTAGTACCTTGACCACCATGTGTATATAGTAGTACCTAGACCACCATGTGTATATAGTAGTACCTAGACTACCATATGTATATAGTAGTACGTAGACCACCATGTGTATATAGTAGTACCTAGACTACCATGTGTATATAGTAGTACCTAGACCACCATGTGTATATAGTAGTACCTAGACCACCATGTGTATATAGTAGTACCTAGACCACCATGTGTATATAGTAGTACCTAGACCACCATGTGTATATAGTAGTACCTAAACCACCATGTGTATATAGTAGTACCTAGACCACCATGTGTATATAGTAGTACCTAAACCACCATGTGTATATAGTAGTACCTTGACCACCATGTGTATATAGTAGTACCTATACCACCATGTGTATATAGTAGTACCTAAACCACCATGTGTATATAGTAGTACCTAGACCACCATGTGTATATAGTAGTACCTAAACCACCATGTGTATATAGTAGTACCTAGACCACCATGTGTATATAGTAGTGCCTAGACCACCATGTGTATATAGTAGTACCTAGACCACCATGTGTATATAGAAGTACCTAGACCACCATGTGTATATAGTAGTACCTAGACCACCATGTGTATATAGTAGTACCTAGACCACCATGTGTATATAGTAGTACCTAAACCACTATGTGTATATAGTAGTACCTAGACCACCATGTGTATATAGTAGTACCTAGACCGCCTTGTGTATATAGTAGTACCTAGACCACCATGTGTATATAGTAGTACCTAGACCACCATGTGTATATAGTAGTACCTAGACCACCATGTGTATATAGTAGTACCTAAACCACCATGTGTATATAGTAGTACCTAGACCACCATGTGTATATAGTAGTACCTAGACCACCATGTGTATATAGTAGTACCTAGACTACCATGTGTATATAGTAGTACCTAGACCACCATTTGTATATAGTAGTACCTAGACCACCATGTGTATATAGTAGTACCTAGACCACCATGTGTATATAGTAGTACCTAGACTACCATGTGTATATAGTAGTACCTAGACCACCATGTGTATATAGTAGTACCTAGACCACCATGTGTATATAGTAGTACCTAACCACCATGTGTATATAGTAGTACCTAGACCACCATGTGTATATAGTAGTACCTAGACCAACATGTGTATATAGTAGTACCTAGACTACCATGTGTATATAGTAGTACCTAGACCACCATGTGTATATAGTAGTACCTAGACTACCATGTGTATATAGTAGTACCTAGACCACCATGTGTATATAGTAGTACCTAGACCACCATGTGTATATAGTAGTACCTAGACCACCATGTGTATATAGTAGTACCTAGATTACCATGTGTATATAGTAGTACCTAGACCACCATGTGTATATAGTAGTACCTAGACCACCATGTGTATATAGTAGTACCTAGACCACCATGTGTATATAGTAGTACCTAGACTACCATGTGTATATAGTAGTACCTAGACCACCATGTGTATATAGTAGTACCTAGACCACCATGTGTATATAGTAGTACCTAGACCACCATGTGTATATAGTAGTACCTAGACCACCATGTGTATACAGTACCTAGACCACCATGTGTATATAGTAGTACCTAGACCACTATGTGTATATAGTAGTACCTAGACTACCATGTGTATATAGTAGTACCTAGACCACCATGTGTATATAGTAGTACCTAGACCACCATGTGTATATAGTAGTACCTAGACCACCATGTGTATACAGTACCTAGACCACCATGTGTATATAGTAGTACCTAGACCACCATGTGTATATAGTAGTACCTAGACTACCATGTGTATATAGTAGTACCTAGACCACCATGTGTATATAGTAGTACCTAGACCACCATGTGTATATAGTAGTACCTAGACCACCATGTGTATATAGTAGTACCTAGACCACCATGTGTATATAGTACCTAGACTACCATGTGTATATAGTAGTACCTAGACCACCATGTGTATATAGTAGTACCTAGACTACCATGTGTATATAGTAGTACCTAGACTACCATGTGTATATAGTAGTACCTAGACTACCATGTGTATATAGTAGTACCTAGACCACCATGTGTATATAGTAGTACCTAGACTACCATGTGTATATAGTAGTACCTAGACCACCATGTGTATATAGTAGTACCTAGACTACCATGTGTATATAGTAGTACCTAGACCACCATGTGTATATAGTAGTACCTAGACTACCATGTGTATATAGTAGTACCTAGACTACCATGTGTATATAGTAGTACCGAGACTACCATGTGTATATAGTAGTACCTAGACTACCATGTGTATATAGTAGTACCTAGACCACCTTGTGTATATAGTAGTGCCTAGACTACCATGTGTATATAGTAGTACCTAGACTACCATGTGTATATAGTAGTACCTAGACCACCATGTGTATATAGTAGTACCTAGACCACCATGTGTATATAGTAGTACCTAGACTACCATGTGTATATAGTAGTACCTAGACTACCATGTGTATATAGTAGTACCTAGACTACCATGTGTATATAGTAGTACCTAGACTACCATGTGTATATAGTAGTACCTAGACCACCATGTGTATATAGTAGTACCTAGACTACCATGTGTATATAGTAGTACCTAGACCACCATGTGTATATAGTAGTACCTAGACCACCATGTGTATATAGTACCTAGACCACCATGTGTATATAGTAGTACCTAGACTACCATGTGTATATAGTAGTACCTAGACCACCATGTGTATATAGTAGTACCTAGACCACCATGTGTATATAGTAGTACCTAGACCACCATGTGTATATAGTAGTACCTAGACCACCATGTGTATATAGTAGTACCTAGACTACCATGTGTATATAGTAGTACCTAGACCACCATGTGTATATAGTAGTACCTAGACTACCATGTGTATATAGTAGTACCTAGACCACCATGTGTATATAGTAGTACCTAGACCACCATGTGTATATAGTAGTACCTAGACCACCATGTGTATATAGTAGTACCTAGACCACCATGTGTATATAGTAGTACCTAGACCACCATGTGTATATAGTAGTACCTAGACCACCATGTGTATATAGTAGTACCTAGACCACCATGTGTATATAGTAGTACCTAGACCACCATGTGTATATAGTAGTACCTAGACCACCATGTGTATATAGTAGTACCTAGACTACCATGTGTATATAGTAGTACCTAGACCACCATGTGTATATAGTAGTACCTAGACTACCATGTATATAGTAGTACCTAGACCACCATGTGTATATAGTAGTACCTAGACTACCATGTATATAGTAGTACCTAGACCACCATGTGTATATAGTAGTACCTAGACTACCATGTGTATATAGTAGTACCTAGACCACCATGTGTATATAGTAGTACCTAGACCACCTTGTGTATAATCTGGTTATTTAATCTAGTTGGTTGGTTGGAGAATCTCTGGATGAATCTGTATTCTCTTCCTCTCTCCTCCACACCTCCTTCCTCCTCCTCTTCCTCACTCCTCCACACCTCCTTCCTCCTCCTCTTCCTCACTCCTCCACACCTCCCTCCTCCTCTTCCTCACACCTCCCTACCTCCCTCCTGTCCCTCTTCCTCACTCATCCACACCTCCCTCCTCCTCCTCTTCCTCACTCCTCCACACCTCCCTCCTCCTCTTCCTCACACCTCCCTACCTCCCTCCTGTCCCTCTTCCTCTCTCCTCCACACCTCCCTCCTCCTCCTCTTCCTCACTCCTCCACACCTCCCTCCTCTCCCTCTTCCTCACTCCTCCACACCTCCCTCCTCTCCCTCTTCCTCACTCCTCCACACCTCCCTCCTCCTCTTCCTCACACCTCCCTACCTCCCTCCTCTCCCTCTTCCTCACTCCTCCACACCTCCCTCCTCCTCCTCTTCCTCACTCCTCCACACCTCCCACCTCCCTACCTCCCTCCTGTCCCTCTTCCTCACTCCTCCACACCTCCCTCCTCCTCCTCTTCCTCACTCCTCCACACCTCCCTCCTCTCCCTCTTCCTCTCTCCTCCACACCTCCCTCCTCTCCCTCTTCCTCAGTCCTCCACACTTCCCTCCTCTCCCTCTTCCCCTCTCCTCCACACCTCCCTCCTCCTCCTCCAGTTCCTCACTCCTCCACACCTCCCTCCTCTCCCTCTTCCCCTCTCCTCCACACCTCCCTCCTCCTCCTCCAGTTCCTCACTCCTCCACACCTCCCTCCTCTCCCTCTTCCTCTCTCCTCCACACCTCCCTCCTCCTCCTCTTCCTCACTCCTCCACACCTCCCTCCTCCTTCTCTTCCTCACTCCTCTCCACCTCCCTCCTCCTCCTGCTCTTTCTCACTCCTCCACACCTCCCCACCTTCCTCCTCCTTTTCCTCACTCCTACTCATCTCCCTCCTCTTCCTGCTCTTCCTCACTCCTCCACACCTCCCCCCTCCTCTTCGCTAGGAGATGCTCTTGCCTCGCGCATCCGCCAGATAAAACCCCCCCCCCCCTAACTTGCCAAACCCTTTTTCTGATTGAAATGTAATTTGCTGGAGTGCCATGAATATGGTAATACCTCACACCACAGGAGACAAATCCAATGACAAAAAGAAAGACTGCCACAAGACAGTCAAACACACCGATAAACATTATAGGATGTCAAAGCACCCCCCCCAACTGCTTTTGTATGGACACCGATTGCGTACACTTGGTCAGTAATAGCAGAGAAGAAGAACATCATATCTGCACGAAGAAGAAATTAAGAAATGAGGAAAAGAACTCACATGATTTGCCTTTGTTTTGTTGTGGGATGAAAAGGGAACATGTCCGTTTGTATTGATGCTTTAGCCTCTTACCCTGTGAGGATTGGTCCAGGCGCAGCCTCCCACAAGAGCCAGGCGGGTGTCTGATCCCCTGCCTCAGATCAGATATGCCCGTGATTGTAAGGTATATCGCCTTGCTTTGGTGTTCCCCATGCGTAGGCAGCCCCCTTCGCAGTCCCGGCGAGTAGCTGTGGCGCCTAACGTGTCAGTCAGTCAGCAAGACAGTCAACCAGCCAGTCAGCCAGTCAGAAGTAGGAGCAGCATCAGTAGCAGCAGCATCAGTAGCAGCAGCATCAGTAGCAGCAGTAGCCTCTCAGGGAACCCACTCTCCTCTCTGCACCGGAGAGAGACAGTTGTTACTCGCCACAGTGAATGAACTTACAGCAAGAGAGAGAGAGAGAAAGAGAGAGAGAAAGAGAGAGAGAGAGACAGAGACAGAGACAGAGACAGAGACAGATACAGAGACAGACAGACAGAGAGAGAGAGAGAGAGAGAGAGAGAGAGAGAGAGAGAGGCGAGAGATGGAGAAAGGTTTTGTGTGGTGTGTGTGTGTTAGAGTGTGAGAGAAAGAGAGTGATTGGAAAAGAGAGGGACACAGGAGTGGTGGAGGTAGAGGTGGGGTTAGAGAGGGAGAGAAAGGAGAAGGGAGATAGAAAGAAAGAATGAAAGAGAGAGAAAGAGAGAGAGAAAATGAAAGAAAGAGGGAGGGAGAGAGAGAGAGAGAGAGAGAGAGAGAGAGAGAGAGAGAGGGAGAGAGAGAGAGAGAGAAAGAGAAAGAGAAAGAGAGAGAGAGAGAGAGAGAGAGAGAGAGAGAGAGAGAGAATGAAAGAAAGAGGGAGAGAGAGAGAGAGAAAGAGGATGAAAGACAGAGGGAGATAGAGAGAGAGAGAGAGAGGGAGAGAGAGAAAGAAAGTGTGAGAGAGAGAGAAAGAAAGAGAAAGAGGCAGAGAAAGAGAGGGACCACAAGTCCAATGCATTTCCCTGGAATAAAGAAGAGAGAGAGATTTCTATCAGGCTGATGTAAGGTTGTCTTGATGCCAACAAGCCCTTTAACTTCCCACCAATGGGAATGACTTTTGAAGCTGACATGTTCTATTAAGAAGAACTAAAATCATTTGAAGAGGGAGTTTTTCTCTGGACGGATCAGAGATGATTCCCCTGGTGATCAAAAGATAAGATGTGTAACCACTCAAGCTGATCGTTAGCAAAGTAACTGTATGTTTCATGAACATGTTTCATGTAGATTCTTAGCAACAACAACGAAACAACAACGAAAACACCCATTGATTTAAAATGACAAAATAATTTTTTAATAATCATTGTTCTGAAAACAAGTGGCACATGCAGGTTAAACTTGTGCTCTTGATTTATGTTTAAACATACACATTATTGTGACTATATATATCAAACCTTTTAAAACTATAATTAAAAAATCCAGTCTTCATTTAAGTACATTCCCTTTAAGTAAAATTCAAACCACAAACCACAAACCATCTGTAATTCTACAAAAAAAAACTATTTTTGTGGGCCAAACAAATTGTCACAAATCTTAAATATACGTGGGAAAATAATATAAGCATTATCTTGGGATACACAACACACATTTCAGTGTAAAATAAACATCGAGAGTGTTAAATTTAACACTGGACTGGTGTCTATACGGGTCCACACTTTTTAGTGGTAAACCAACACGCTGCTTAGTGGAAAGCCTTATTTGCATATTTCCCAGAGTGCCTTTTAAGTGATTTGCAGAGTTACCACCCATGACTTTATTTGGTTGTTACATTTATCCATGTTCAGTCCCGTGGCCTTCACCAACCGAGATTCTAAGCGAATATTATATTATTAAAATGTAATTATTTAACACAATCCAACACATATTTCATAAGGCTTTATTCTGAGGGCCTAGTTTTATCCTATTACAGTGGCCTGAAACACATGGTTTACAGGCCACATCAGGCCTGCAAGTCACGTTATGATGGCTTGCAAAATGACATGTAATTCCTATTGGGATCCAGCCAGAGTAGGGGTATGCAACATCTGGAATTGTTTATTCACCTAAAACCTGCATTCAGAATACCTGCCAGGTAGGGAAGACTAAACTACGAGACTACCTAAACCATCTAAACTGGAACAACCATTTCAGTAACGGGCGCAATAACTCCAAGTAACAGATCGGATTCCTTTAGAAAAAGTATGTGTTATTTTACATTTGAGTAACATAATATTAATGAATCAATCAATGTATACGCAAAACATAGATATTGAAACAAACAATTATAAAAATCAGCCTCCGATAGAGCATGCTGGGAAATAATATAATGATGGGCGTGGTTTTGGTTCAACACTGGTTATTAACACCAACACTGGGCTTCTTCTACACCAATGGGTATTAATTTAACACTTACAGAGTTAAATGAACTCCTGAATCAACACTAGCAATGGTACACTGGAAAATCAACACGAGGTAACGCTGGCCAATTTGCTGTGTATGATTCTAATACCAAGCTGACAAATGAATCAAATGGGCACAGTTCCACTCAGAGCACAGCCCTTTACTGCCCCCTATTGATCGCTGTTGGTGTCACCTCACAGACTCAGCAGCACCAGGCTCTACTCATTGTTTTGTTGGTCTCCCAGACCCAGTGGCACCAGACTCTACTCATTGTTCTGTTGGTCTCCCAGACCCAGTGGCACCAGACTCTACTCATTGTTCTGTTGGTCTCCCAGACCCAGTGGCACCAGACTCTACTCATTGTTCTGTTGGTCTCCCAGACCCAGTGGCACCAGACTCTACTCATTGTTCTGTTAGTCTCCCAGACCCAGTGGCACCAGACTCTACTCATTGTTCTGTTGGTCTCCCAGACCAAGCAGCACCAGACTCTACTCATTGTTCTGTTGGTCTCCCAGACCCAGCAGCACCAGACTCTACTCATTGTTCTGTTGGTCTCCCAGACCCAGTGGCACCAGACTCTACTCATTGTTCTGTTGGTCTCCCAGACCCAGTGGCACCAGACTCTACTCATTGTTCTGTTGGTCTCCCAGACCCAGTGGCACCAGACTCTACTCATTGTTCTGTTGGTCTCCCAGACCCAGTGGCACCAGACTCTACTCATTGTTCTGTCAATGGATGTGCCGCTGGGTCTGTGAGGTGACACCAACACTGCAATTAGAGCTGAATAGCAAATCATTCTTTATGATACAAAGTCATTCAGGGAGACAAACAAACAGCACGCAAATTAAACAAAGGAAATTCATGCAGAAGGCTTTCTCTATTCTACTGGAAAGGTAGAGAGATGAAAGGAGAGAGTGGGGCAGATAGAGAGAGTGGAGAGAGAAAGAGAGGGGGGGCAGAGAGCGAGCGAGAGAGAGGGAGAGAAAGAGAGGGGGACAGAGAGAGAGAGAGAGAGAGAGAAAGAGAGAGAGTGAGAGAGAGAGAGAGAGAGAGAGAGAGAGATAGAGAGAGAGAGAGGGAGATTGAGAGAGAGAAAGAGGAAGAGAGAGAGAGAAAGAGGGGGGCATAGAGCGAGAGAGGGAGAGAGAGAAAGAGAGCGGGGCAGAGAGAGCGAGAGAGAGAGAGAAAGAGAGAGAGAGCGAGAGAGAGAGAGAGAGAGAGAGAGAGAGAGAGAGGGAGAGAGAGAGAGAGAGAGAGAGAGAGGGAGAGAGAGAGAGGGAGATCAAGAGAGAGAAAGAGGAAGAGAGAGAGGGGGGGGCATAGAGCGAGTGAGAGAGAGAGAGAGAGAGAGATAGAGAGAGATAGAAAGAGAGGGGGGCAGAGAGAGAGAGAGAGAGCGAGAGAGAAAGAGAGAGAGAGAAAGAGATAGAGAAAGAGATGGTGAGGCCATAGATAGAAGGAAGCAGAAGTTTGAGGTTAGAGTGACTGTTTGAGATGTTTCAAGGTGGAATGAGCCAGTCACATAGAAAACTACATCAGGTTTGAAGTGTTGCAAGCTGCAAGGCCGATTCTCTACTCAGTACAATGTACCGCCTCACGTCAATACAACAATCCATAATGTGCTTTTTTTGAGTGTGTACGTACGGGTCTACTGGGGGAATGTGAGTCGTAGTGAACCCCTTGTTGGCTCTTGTTGAGGTAATTGAAATTGAATTTTAAAAGACTGGGTACATTAACTGTTCATCATCGATTAGGACAGTGTGTATACAATACAGCACTGTAAAGTACAATACAATACAATACAGCACTGTAAAGTACAATACAATACAGCACTGTAAAGTACAATACAATACAATACAGCACTGTAAAGTACAATACAATACAATACAGCACTGTAAAGCACAATACAATACAATACAGCACTGTAAAGTACAATACAATACAATACAGCACTGTGAAGTACAATACAATGCAATACAATACAGCACTGTAAAGCACAATACAATACAATACAGCACTGTAAAGTACAATACAATACAATACAGTACTGTGAAGTACAATACAATGCAATACAATACAGCACTGTAAAGTACAATACAATACAATAAAGCACTGTAAAGTACAATACAATAAAGCACAGCACTTTAAAGTACAATACAATACAGCACTGTAAAGTACAATACAATACAGCACTGTAAAGTACAATACAATACAGCACTGTAAAGTACAATACAATACAGCACTGTAAAGTACAATACAATACAATACAGCACTGTAAAGTACAATACAATAAAGCACAGCACATTAAAGTACAATACAATACAGCACTGTAAAGTACAATACAATACAATACAGTACTGTGAAGTACAATACAATGCAATACAATACAGCACTGTGAAGTACAATACAATGCAATACAATACAGCACTGTAAAGTACAATACAATACAATACAGTACTGTGAAGTACAATACAATGCAATACAATACAGCACTGTGAAGTACAATACAATACAATACAATACAGCACTGTAAAGTACAATACAATACAATACAGTACTGTGAAGTACAATACAATGCAATACAATACAGCACTGTGAAGTACAATACAATGCAATACAATACAGCACTGTAAAGTACAATACAATAAAGCACAGCACTTTAAAGTACAATACAATACAGCACTGTAAAGTACAATACAATACAATACAGCACTGTAAAGTACAATACAATACAGCACTGTAAAGTACAATACAATACAATACAGCACTGTGAAGTACAATACAATACAGCACTGTGAAGTACAATACAATGCAATACAATACAGCACTGTAAAGTACAATACAATACAATACAGCACTGTGAAGTACAATACAATACAGCACTGTAAAGTACAATACAATACAGCACTGTGAAGTACAATACAATGCAATACAATACAGCACTGTAAAGTACAATACCATACAATACAGCACTGTAAAGTACAATACAATACAATACAGCACTGTAAAGCACAATACAATACAGCACTGTAAAGTACAATACAATACAATACAGCACTGTAAAGTACAATACAATACAATACAGTACTGTGAAGTACAATACAATGCAATACAATACAGCACTGTGAAGTACAATATAATACAATACAGCACTGTAAAGTACAATACAATACAATACAGTACTGTGAAGTACAATACAATGCAATACAATACAGCACTGTGAAGTACAATACAATGCAATACAATACAGCACTGTAAAGCACAATACAATACAGCACTGTAAAGTACAATACAATACAATACAGCACTGTAAAGTACAATACAATACAATACAGTACTGTAAAGTACAATACAATGCAATACAATACAGCACTGTGAAGTACAATACAATGCAATACAATACAGCACTGTAAAGTACAATACAATACAATACAGTACTGTGAAGTACTATACAATGCAATACAATACAGCACTGTGAAGTACAATACAATGCAATACAATACAGCACTGTAAAGTACAATACAATACAATACAGCACTGTAAAGTACAATACAATAAAGCACAGCACTTTAAAGTACAATACAATACAGCACTGTAAAGTACAATACAATACAATACAGCACTGTAAAGTACAATACAATACAGCACTGTAAAGTACAATACAATACAATACAGCACTGTGAAGTACAATACAATACAGCACTGTGAAGTACAATACAATGCAATACAATACAGCACTGTAAAGTACAATACAATACAATACAGCACTGTGAAGTACAATACAATACAGCACTGTAAAGTACAATACAATACAGCACTGTGAAGTACAATACAATGCAATACAATACAGCACTGTAAAGTACAATACAATACAATACAGCACTGTAAAGTACAATACAATACAGCACTGTAAAGTACAAAACAATACAATAGGTAAGTCTGCAGCACCTTGGTGTATGCTATGGATAAAGTACCAACAAAGTGGCCTTGTGGTTAGAGTGTCCACCCTGAGATTAGAAAGTAGGGGGTCATTCAGTAACTGGCTTTAGGCAACAACATGTTTTCACAAGCAGTCTGTCCATCTCTATTCTCTCTGTGAATGTATTTATTGATAATGTACTGGCCTGTTTCCTATGACCTCATTACCTGTATTGTACTGGCTTGTCACATACTGTATGACTGCATGAGAGAGAGAGAGAGCGAGAGAGAGAGAGAGAGAGAGAGAGAGAGAGAGAGAGACAGACAGACAGACAGACAGATAGAGATACGGAGAGAGATACAGAGAACTAAAGAGAGAGAAGGAGAGAGAGAGACG
>NC_048579.1:6340065-6385065 GCF_013265735.2 Oncorhynchus mykiss | reverse complement strand
ATTCTGTAGGAATGAACCCAAACTATAGGATTCTGTAGGTATGAACCCAAACTATAGGATTCTGTAGGTATGAACCCAAACTATTGGATTCTGTAGGGATGAACCCAAACTATAGGATTCTGTAGGGATGAACCCAAAATATAGGATTCTGTAGGGATGAACCCAAACTATAGGATTCTGTAGGGATGAACCCAAACTATAGGATTCTGTAGGGATGAACCCAAGATATAGGGTTCTGTAGGGATGAACCCAAACTATAGGATTCTGTAGGGATGAACCCAAACTATAGGATTCAGTAGGGATGAACCCAAGATATACGATTCTGTAGGGGTGAACCCAAACTATAGGATTCTGTAGGGATGAACCCAAACTATAGGATTCTGTAGGGATGAACCCAAACTATAGGATTCTGTAGGAATGAACCCAAACTATAGGATTCTGTAGGGATGATCCCAAACTATAGGATTCTGTAGGGATGAACCCAAACTATAGGATTCTGTAGGGATGAACCCAAACTATAGGATTCTGTAGGGGTGAACCCAAACTATAGGATTCTGTAGGGATGAACCCAAACTATAGGATTCTGTAGGGATGAACCTAAACTATAGGATTCTGTAGGGATGAACCTAAACTATAGGATTCTGTAGGGATGAACCCAAACTATAGGATTCTGTAGGGATGAACCCAAACTATAGGATTCTGTAGGGATGAACCTAAACTATAGGATTCTGTAGGGATGAACCTAAACTATAGGATTCTGTAGGGATGAGCCCAAGCTATAGGATTCTGTAGGGATGAACCCAAGCTATAGGATTCTGTAGGGATGAACCTAAACTATAGGATTCAGTAGGGATGAACCCAAGATATAGGATTCTGTAGGGATGAACCTAAACTATAGGATTCTGTAGGGATGAACCCAAACTATAGGATTCTGTAGGGATGATCCCAAGCTATAGGATTCTGTAGGGATGAACCCAAGCTATAGGATTCTGTAGGGATGAACCCAAACTATAGGATTCTGTAGGGTAGTATTTTATTTTACATTTTTCATCATGTTAAATATGATCCTCCATCGTTAGCAACCATCAGTAATACCACACACATGTATAACTGTTACCTTGGTATTAATTTCCTTTCTTTTGTCGCCTATATTAATAATAATAATAATTAATAATAATAATTAATAATAATTCCATTCCGTTGAGCTTTCCTTCCTCTGTCCCGTCCATGTTGTTGTTCCTGAGGGTCGCTAGCATTAGTGGATAATATCCGGCTGACGTTGGGCAATACTTTGGGACATGTGACGTTGAGCAATACTTTGGGACAAGTACCGTTGCCCAATACTTTGGGACATGTAACGTTGAGCAATACTTTGGCACATGTAATGTTTAGCAATACTTTGGGACATGTAACGTTGTGCAATACTTTGGGACATGTAACATTGTGCAATACTTTGGGACATGTAACGTTGTGCAATACTTTGGGACATGTAACGTTGCGCAATACTTTGGGACATGTAACGTTGAGCAATACTTTGGCACATGTAACGTTGTGCAATACTTTGGGACATGTAACGTTGCCCAATACTTTGGGACATGTAAAGTTGCCCAATACTTTGGCACATGTAACGTTGCCCAATACTTTGGGACATGTAACGTTGCCCAATACTTTGGGACATGTAACGTTGCCCAATACTTTGGGACATGTAACGTTGCCCAATACTTTGGGACATGTAACGTTGCCCAATACTTTTGGACATGTAACGTTGAGCAATACTTTGGGACATGTAACGTTGAGCAATACTTTGGGACATGTAACGTTGAGCAATACTTTGGGACATGTAACGTTAAGCAATACTTTGGGACATGTAACGTTGAGCAATACTTTGAGACATGTAACGTTGCCCAATACTTCGAGACATGTAACGTTGCCCAATACTTTGGCACATGTAGCCTGTTGGAATCACATTGGAACTCAGACCACCTCTAGCACATTAAACATCACACACAGAGAGAGAGAGAGAGAGAGAGAGAGAGAGAGAGAGAGAGAGAGAGAAACATACACAAAGTATGAATGCAAATTGGTAGCTCTCTCATGCAAGTGATTAGTAGGTTCTGACAAGACAGAGACTCCTCCCTCTTTATTAGATAACTGCTATATAATATGAATGATTCTATCAGAGAAGACAGAGGAAAGCTCATAACCAAATTCAGAAATATATTGTTTTTTTTATCTCGGTTTAAAGGGTCAAACTGTGCCCCAAAAAAATCCATTAAAGGTTTTTGTATTTTACCTCTCAGGTAAGTCAAATAAAATCCCAAGAATCTACTAAAACTATTCCTTCTAAATATCTCTGCCTGGCGTTGTCGGCTATCGATAGTGTGTCCGACTCTGCCCGCCAAAGGTCATCAGGGCTAGCCAACCAATCACATCACCCGGTGATCACCTGCTCTGCACCTGCTCTGCTCTGGTGTACATAAATTGACTCGTGGATTGACCCCTGCCAGCTGCCATAAGTCCTGCTACATAAATACAGTACAGTAGGTCTCAGCTCTGGTGTCATTATGGGGGGGGGGGTATAACATCAGTAAATCACCTGCTCTGGTGTCATTGAGGGGGGGGATAACATCAGTAAATCACCTGCTCTGGTGTCATTATGGGGGGGGGGGGGGGGAATAACATCAGTAAATCACCTGCTCTGGTGTCATTATGAGGGGGGGATAACATCAGTAAATCACCTGCTCTGGTGTCATTATGGGGGGGGGGGATAACATCAGTAAATCACCTGCTCTGGTGTCATTATGGGGGGGGGGGATAACATCAGTAAATCACCTGCTCTGGTGTCATTATGGGGGGGGGGGAATAACATCAGTAAATCACCTGCTCTGGTGTCATTATGGGGGGGGGGGAATAACATCAGTAAATCACCTGCTCTGGTGTCATTATGGGGGGGGGGGAATAACATCAGTAAATCACCTGCTCTGGTGTCATTAAGGGGGGGGGGGGAATAACATCAGTAAATCACCTGCTCTGGTGTCATTATGGGGGGGGGGGATAACATCAGTAAATCACCTGCTCTGGTGTCATTATGGGGGGGGGGGATAACATCAGTAAATCACCTGCTCTGGTGTCATTATGGGGGGGGGGATAACATCAGTAAATCACCTGCTCTGGTGTCATTATGGGGGGGGGGGGGATAACATCAGTAAATCACCTGCTCTGGTGTCATTGAGCGGGGGGGGGGGGGATAACATCAGTAAATCACCTGCTCTGGTGTCATTGAGGGGGGGGGGGGGGATAACATCAGTAAATCACCTGCTCTGGTGTCATTATGTTTGGGGGGGGATAACATCAGTAAATCACCTGCTCTGGTGTCATTATGGGGGGGGGGGGGGATAACATCAGTAAATCACCTGCTCTGGTGTCATTATGGGGGGGGGGGAATAACATCAGTAAATCACCTGCTCTGGTGTCATTATGGGGGGGGGGGATAACATCAGTAAATCACCTGCTCTGGTGTCATTATGGGGGGGGGGGGATAACATCAGTAAATCACCTGCTCTGGTGTCATTATGGGGGAGGGGGGGGATAACATCAGTAAATCACCTGCTCTGGTGTCATTAAGGGGGGGGGGGGGGATAACATCAGTAAATCACCTGCTCTGGTATCATTGAGGGGGGGGGGGATAACATCAGTAAATCACCTGCTCTGGTGTCATTATGGGGGGGGGGGGGGGGATAACATCAGTAAATCACCTGCTCTGGTGTCATTATGGGGGGGGGGGAATAACATCAGTAAATCACCTGCTCTGGTGTCATTGAGGGGGGGGGGGGGATAACATCAGTAAATCACCTGCTCTGGTGTCATTATGGGGGGGGGGGGATAACATCAGTAAATCACCTGCTCTGGTGTCATTGAGGGGGGGGGGGGATAACATCAGTAAATCACCTGCTCTGGTGTCATTATGGGGGGGGGGGAATAACATCAGTAAATCACCTGCTCTGGTGTCATTGAGGGGGGGGGGGGATAACATCAGTAAATCACCTGCTCTGGTGTCATTATGGGGGGGGGGGGATAACATCAGTAAATCACCTGCTCTGGTGTCATTATGGGGGGGGGGGGGGTAACATCAGTAAATCACCTGCTCTGGTGTCATTATGGGGGAGGGGGGATAACATCAGTAAATCACCTGCTCTGGTGTCATTATGGGGGGGGGGGAATAACATCAGTAAATCACCTGCTCTGGTGTCATTGAGGGGGGGGGGGGTAACATCAGTAAATCACCTGCTCTGGTGTCATTGAGGGGGGGGGGGGGTAACATCAGTAAATCACCTGCTCTGGTGTCATTATGGGGGAGGGGGGATAACATCAGTAAATCACCTGCTCTGGTGTCATTGAGGGGGGGGATAACATCAGTAAATCACCTGCTCTGGTGTCATTGAGGGGGGGGGGTAACATCAGTAAATCACCTGCTCTGGTGTCATTGAGGGGGGGGGATAACATCACTTTGCTGACATAAATAAAGTGTAATCCAGCCATACATTCTGTGTTACCTGTTCGTACTTTCTCTCTCTTCTTGTGCACTACCGGTCAAAAGCTTTAGAACACCTACTCATTCAAGGGTTTTTCTTTATTTTTACTATTTTCTACATTGTAGAATAATAGTGATGACATCAAAACTATGAAATAACACATATGGAATCATGTTAAACAAATATACCATAGATTCTTCAAAGTAGCCACCCTATGCCTTGATGACAGCTTTGCATATACTTGACATTCTCTCAACCAGCTTCACCTGAACCAATCTGAGCCAAGATGAACCCAACTGAACCAAGCTGAACCCAGCTGAACCCAGCTGAACCAAACTGAACCAAGCTGAACCCAGCTGAACCAAACTGAACCCAGCTGAACCCAGGTGAACCCAGCTGAACCAAACTGAAACAAGTTGAACCCAGCTGAACCCAGGTGAACCCAGCTGAACCCAGCTGAACCAAGCTGAAACCAGTTGAAACAAGCTGACCCATACAGTAGTTGCTGGAAATGTGTCAAAAATAACTTTGAGAAGAGAAAGTATTTGAGCCAGTACAGTAGCCTGTGATTAGGTTTTTTGCAGGATAGTGTGAAAATGGTTTTGTGGGCCATGGTATAACCACTCTTCTAATTAATACTGTGACTGTGAGGCAGAGTGCACGCTGATGTTGGTGAGGGAGAGCGCATGGTGAACCCGGTATGAAGGCCTGACTCACCCAGACGATGGCTGACAGAAACATGGCACCCTGGAGGGTTACACAGCCGGTCGTCTCCACAACCCCCTGACGTAACACACGCACTCTCTGTCTGGCTGTCTGAATGTATGCCTGTCTGGCTGTCCGCCTGCCAACCATCCCTCATCACTCTTAGAAATAAAGGTTATATCTAGAACCGTAAAGATTTCTGGGGGGGACTATCCCCATAGGAGAACCATTTTAAGTAGAACCCTTTTGGTGGTTCCAGGTGGAACCTTTTTTGGTTTCTATGTAGGACCCTTTTTACAGAGGGTTCTACAAGGAACCCAAAATCGTTCTACCTGCAATCAAAACGGGTTCTACCTGGACGCGAAAGGGTTGTACAGTGGGGACAGCCGAAGAACAGCCTTTTGGAACCCTTATTTCTAAAAGTGTATGCCTGCCTTGCTGTCTGCTTGACTGCCTGTCTGTCTACCTTGCTTTCAAGCTATCCCCACACTACAGCTACCTGCATGACTGACTGACTGACTGACTGACTGACTGACTGACTGACTGACTGACTGACTGCCTGTCTACCTTGCTTTCAAGCTATCCCCACACTACAGCTACCTGCATGACTGACTGACTGACTGACTGACTGACTGACTGCCTGTCTGTCTACCTTGCTTTCAAGCTATCCCCACACTACAGCTACCTGAATGACTGACTGACTGACTGACTGACTGTCTGTCTACCTTGCTTTCAAGCTATCCCCACACTACAGCTACCTGAATGACTGACTGACTGACTGACTGACTGACTGACTGACTGCCTGACTGACTGCCTGTCTGTCTGTCTGTCTGTCAGTCAGAGCAGGGAACATTTACATTAATGCTGATCAGACCTGAGCTAAAACACCATTTCCAAATATCTCAACTACTTCCCCATACAGTCGAACTAACTATTCAAATATATTTTATATGTATATATTTTTGCATGGGCTGCTGTGGGCTGTTAGTCCACAGCATCTGCCGATGTTGGCCTTCCCCATCTGGAAGATGGCAGAGCAACAGCTATGTTTGTCAGACCAGGAGACATCCTAAAAATCTGTCTTGTCACTCAAGCTTCACAGGACCGGTCTGAAGTCGGTGCCCACGATGTGACAACTTCTGTCTGTAGTGTCCAAACGGTTTGGGCAACAAACTAATTCGATCCCAACACCGAAAGCTGAGACTCTCATGAACACGTACATAACGGCTGTGAGACAGCCACGAGCCTCACAAGACTAGTCAAAAGGTAACTCGGTACAGGGCCAAAAAATGAATGGAAGTGATTTGGACGTTTCGGAGATTTCTTTTATCTCTAAGATATAAGATCACACACTTCAAAGCAAACTTCCTTTTGATGTATATCAAAGACAATGTTCAGTGTTTGAATACAATTCTGAGGCAGATATCACATACAATGTTCAGTGTTTGAATACAATTCTGAGGCAGATATCACATACAATGTTCAGTTTTTGAATTGAATTCTGAGGCAGATTTCAAATACAATGTTCAGTTTTTGAATCCTGTTCAGAGGCAGACATCATGTTACTCTACATGCCTCATATCATACCTCATATCATACCTCATATCATACCTCATATCATACCTCATATCATACCTCATATCATACCTCATATCATACCTCATATCATACCTCATATCATACCTCATATCATACCTCATATCATATCTCATATCATACCTCATATCATACCTCATATCATACCTCATATCATACCTCATATCATACCTCATATCATGCCTCATATCATACCTCATATCATACCTCATATCATGCCTCATATTATACTTCATATCATACCTCATATCATACCTCATATCATATCTCATATCATACCTCATATCATACCTCATATCATGCCTCATATCATACCCCATATCATACCTCATATCATGCCTCATATCATACCCCATATCATACCTCATATCACACCTCATATCATACCTCATATCATATCTCATATCATACCTCATATCATACCTCATATCATATCTCATATCATACCTCATATCATACCTCATATCATATCTCATATCATACCTCATATCATACCTCATATCATACCTCATATCATGCCTCATATCATACCCCATATCATACCTCATATCATGCCTCATATCATACCCCATATCATACCTCATATCACACCTCATATCATACCTCATATCATATCTCATATCACACCTCATATCATACCTCATATCATGCCTCATATCATACCCCATATCATACCTCATATCATACCTCATATCATACCTCATATCATGCCTCATATCATACCTCATATCATGCCTCATATCCTCCATTCGTCCGTCTGTCCGTCTGTCCGTCTGTCCGCCTGTCCGTCTGTCCGCCTGTCTGTCTGTCTGTCTGTCTGTCTGCAGCCGATTTCACACGTCCACTAATCCAACCCCAGAGCAGCCCCCTCCAGCCGCTCAGCCTTCTTTCCCTAGTATTCCCAGTACTAAAGGCAATCTGACGGAGGAAGAGCATGGGGCTATCTGTCTTTATCTCTCAGTGTGCGGCCTAATGGCTCTGATTGGTCTCCCAATTTAATTTAGACAGGATATTACCATTACATGAGCTCTCTTGAACAATGCAGTTTATGTCGCTTACACAGCACATTACCCTGTTCTCTCAGCACTGCTGCCTACTCTTCAGTGTCCTCTCTCTCTCTCTCTCTCTCTCTCTTGTCTCTCTCTCTCTCTCTCTCTCTCTCTCTCTCTATCTCCCCCTCTCTCTCTCCTCTCTCTCTCTCTCTCTCTCTCCCTCTCTCTCGCTCTCCTGTCTCTCTCTCTCTCTCTCTCCTGTCTCTCTCTCTCTCTCTCTCCTGAACTACACACCAATAGGGATCGGTGAACCACACACCGATAGGGATCTGTGAACCACACACTGACTCATGTTCTTTTGTGTGCATTTTTTTCAGTTAAAATACTCTTAATGAAGGGAAATCCGTTGAAGTGGGGACATTTTCCCCACAAGAAAAAATATTAATTCAGGTTTAGGGGTTAGGTTTAGTTTTAAGGGTTAGAGTTAGGTTCATGGTTAGGGGTTAAATACTTCATACATCACAGTTGCCTGGTCACATTGTGATTGGCAATGTGTGATAGGCAATGCTCTTAGTTTTAGAGTTGTTCAGGACCAGTTAATTACTGGACACTCATTCCAAAACAGCCTGCAACGCTTTGTTAATCAACCAATTAGGCACATTTGGGCAGTCTTGATATAACATTTTTGAACAGAAATACAATGGTTCATTGGATCAGTCTAAAACTGTTCACATACACTGCTGCCATCTAGTGGCCAAAATCTAAATTGCACCTGGCTGGAATAATATATTATGGCCTTTCTCTTGTATTTCAAAGATGATGGTACAAAAAAAAGTTAGTTTTTTCTTTGTATTATCTTTTATCAGATCTAATGTGTTTTATTCTCCTATATTCATTTCACATTTCCACAAAATTCAAAGTGTTTTCTTTGAAATGGTATCAAGAATATGCATATCTTTGCTTCAGGTCCTGGGCTACAGGCAGTTAGATTTGGGTAAGTCATTTTAGGAGAAAATTGAAAAATAGGGGTGGATCCTTAAGACCTTTTAAAGAAAACCCTATTAGATAGATAGCTCTGTATCCACAATATGGTCAATAATATCAAAGGCGGCACTGAAATCTAACAATCTTCTTACCGTCAATTTCTTTCAACCCATCATCAGTCATTTGTGTCAGTGCAGAACATGTTCAGCGCACTTATCCATAAGCATGCTGGAAGTCTGTTGTTAATTTGTTCACAGATTGTATATGGGAAAACACAATTTTTGCTAAGACCTGGCAGCAAATTGATAGATCTGATGACAGAACCAGTAAATGCAGCTTCTCCACTCTTGGGTAGCGGAATTACTTGGGCTTCCTTCCAGTCCTGAGGACAAAGACTTTCCTCTAGGCTCAGATTAAAGATATGACAGATAGGAGTGGTTATAGAGTCAGCTACCATCCTCAGTAACTTTCCATCTAAGTGGTCGATGCCAGGAGGTTTGTCATTATTGATCGATAACAATACGTTTTTCCAACTCTCCCACAGTAACTTTACAAAATACACACTTGCACTGCTTTTCTTTCATTATTCATCTCTTTATGCATGAATATCGCTCTCTCGCTCGCTGTTCGTTGTTGGCATTTCCTGCCTAAGTTTGCCCACTTTGCCAATGAAATAATCAGTGCAATAATTGGCAACATCAAATGGTTTTTCTGATGAATAAGGCATCGGATTCGATGAAAGGTGGAGTTCAATTTGTCTATCTGTCCCTTCCCTCTCCTTCCTTCCCCATCCGACCGTAAATAATGCATCGGGTTGCTCTGTTCATCTCCATCCAAGACAGACCCAATGTTATGAAGTGCTAGTTTAATTGGTGAACTAATTGTAAGAAACAGGAGTGGTGTTTAATAGTCCCTGGTGCTGTAAGGGAGAAAACGGCACTAATTGGGGAGTGCTAGTGGTCTGACAGGGGGTGAGGGCTAGAGGGTGATGAGGGGTGTGAGGACGGGTAAGGGGGGGGGGGGTGAAGGGGTGCTCCGTTCATCAGACAGAAGAGGGGTGTGAGACACGGTAGCCTCTGATCATCATCTCCACCTGGGAGCACCTCTTAAAGGGCTCACATTTGTTCTGTCCCGTTGATCGGCCTCGTAGCGTAACCAAGACAGATAGGTACAGTCCGTCGCTGTCATAAAACTGCTCTGAACTCTCTGTCATTCCCACAACAAACACAGAAGCACTCGTATGGCACATATATATATAGTACACACACACACACACACACACACACAAACATACACACAAACAAGTACTAATGATGTTGGACTCTCTGTGCTTTTTGACGAGGGGTTCGTTCAGAAAGCTTCTCTGATGTGTTCTCATTATGCTGAACCTTTCTGCATCAGGAGCAACCAGGTAGTGTATTCTGGGTAATTTCTTTGTGGTGCAGGAGAAACCAGGTAGTGTAGTCTGGGTAATGACTTTGTGGTGCATGAGCAACAGAAGTCTTTGATGTGGGAGATTCAAAGGGTCTCTTCACACCCATCATATCCTCACAGATGAGGACTTCTGGGCCCACTTCCACCAGGAGGGGATAGAATAAGACAGGGAATCTTGGGGATTGTATTTTCTTCTCTCCCGATGTCGAACACAACCCCAAGTTCTATTTCTAATTGGGATTTAATATTGTACATGGGATGCAATAACAGTATCATCAATGTGTTTTTGGGTAGATTTAAGAGAGGAACTGTAATTGGAAATAAGACCATCATTCTAAATAGGACCATACAGTGTATTCTAAAAGTATTCAGACCCAGTGACTTTATCCACTTTGTTACATTATTGCATTATTCAAAAATGTATTTAAAAAATGAATAAATCCTCATCTACACAAAATAACCCATAATGACAAAGCAAAAACAGGTTTTTAGAAATGTTTACATAAGTATTCAGACCCTTTACTCAGTACTTTGTTGAAGCACGTTTGGCAGCGATTACAGCTTCAAGTCTTCTTGGGTAAGACGCTACAAGCTTTGCACACCTGTATTCGGGGAGTTTCTCCAATTCTTCTCTGCAGATTCTCTCAAGCTCTGTCAGGTTGAATGGGTAGTGTCGCTGCACAGCTATTTTCAGGTCTCCCCAGAGATGTTCGATTCTGTTCAAATCCGGGCTCTGGCTGGGCCACTTAAATAAGGATATTCAGAGACTTGTGCCAAAGCCACTCCTGCATTGTGCTTAGGGTTGTTGTCCTGTTAGAAGGTGAACCGTCACCCCAGTCTGAGGTCCTGAGCACTCTGGAGCAGGTTTTCATCAAGGATCTCTCTGTGCTACGTTAATCTTTCTCTCATTCCCCACAGCATCCCCACAGCATGATGCTGCCACCACCATGCTTTACCGTAGGGATGGTGCCATGTTTCGTCCAGACGTGACGCTTGGCATTCAGGCCAAAGAGTTTAATGTTGGTTTCATCAGACTAGATACTCTTCTTTCTTTCATGGTCTCAGAGTCCCATAAGTGTCTTTTGGCAAACTCCAAGCGGGCTGTCATGGGCCTTTTACTGAGGTGTGGCTTCCGTCTGGCCACTTCCATAAAAGTGACTGGATGGCTGTGATATTGGATGTGACTGGATGACTGTGATATTGGATGTGACTGGATGACTGTGATATTGGATGTGACTGGATGGCTGTGATATTGGATGTGACTGGATGGCTGTGATATTGGATGTGACTGGATGACTGTAATATTAGATGTGACTAGATGGCTGTGATATTGGATGTGACTGGATGGCTGTTATATTGGATGTGACTGGATGGCTGTGATATTGGATGTGACTGGATGGCTATGATATTGGATGTTACTGGTGTAATTTGAAGAATGGAAGCTAATGGTAAGTCATTATCCCCATCAATGAGAAAGCCAGAAAATCCCCAGCCCCATCTCAATCCCCATCCCCATCTCAACGCCCATCTCATCCCCATCTTAACCCCCATCCCCATATCAACCCCCACCCCAACCCCCATCTCAACCCACATCCCAACCCCCATCCCCATCCCAACTCCCATCCCCATCTCAACCCCCATCCTAACCCCCATCCCCATCCCAATCCCCATCCCCATCTCAACCCCCATCCTAACCCACATCCCCATCCCAACTCCCATCCCCATCTCAACCCCCACCCCAGTCATTCCCATCTCTTGGTGTTTTACATTGTACATGGAGGATATTTTTGCAGAATTCTGCATGTAGTCTCAATATGCCATTTGTTGAATTCTTGTTTGGTGTGCGGACCACAGACCTCACAACCATAAAGGGCAATGGATTCTATAACTGATTCAAGTATTTTTAGCCAGATCCTAATTGGTATGTTGAATGTTATGCTCCTTGTGATGGCATAGAAGGTACTTCTTGCCTTGTCTCTCAGATCATTCACAGCTTTGTGGAAGTTACTTGTGGTGCTGATGTTGAGGACGAGGTATGTATTGTTTTTTGTGTGCTCTAGGACAATGGTGTCTAGATGGAATTTGTGGTCCTGGCAACTGCAGAAGATCTAGGTGCTGCTGTAGGCCCTCCTTGATTGGGGACAGAAACACCATATCATCAGCAAACAATAGACTTTTTACTTCAGATTCTAGTAGGGTGAGGCTGGGTGCTACAGACTGATCTAGAGCCCTGCCAATTTGTTGATATATATGTTGAAGAGGGTGGGGCTTAAGCTGCATACTTGTCTCAACCCCTGGCCCTGTGGGAAGAAATGTAACCCCACACTGGTTTGTTTACATAGATTTTATGATGTTGTATGTCTTTCCCGCAACACCCCTTTCCAATAATTTGTATAAAAGACCCTCATGCCAGTTGGAGTCTGGCTTTTTGAAATCAACAAAGCATGAGAAGACTTTGCCTTTGTTTTGGTTTGTTTGTTTGATAATTAGGGTGTGCAGGGTGAATACGTGGTCTGTCGAACGGTACGGTAATTTGGTAAAAAGCGAATTTGCTCAGTACATTGTTTTAGCTGTGAAAATGTACAAGTCTGCTGTTAATGATAATGCAGAGGATTTTCCTAAGGTTGCTGTTGACGAATATCCCCCAGTAGTTATTGGGATCAAATTTGTCTCCACTTTTGTGGATTGTGGTGATAAATCATTGGATTCAAATATTGGGGAAATGACAGAGCTGAGGATGATGTTAAAGAGTTTTTCTTTCTTTGTCTGTCTCTGAAAAAAAGGGAGCAAGAGAGGATTATTTTATGAAGGGGAGGGGAGAACGCAGAAGTGCAGTTAAAACCTCTTCATTAACCTTTCTGTCTTTAATCCTACTACTCTCTTCAATCAATCAACTGTATTTATAAAACCCTTTTTACATCAGCCGATGTCACAAAGTGCTGTACAGAAACCCAGCGTAAAACCCCAACAGCAAGCAATGCAGGTGTAGAAGCACGGTGGCTAGGAAAAACTCCCTAGAAAGGCCAGAACCTAGGAAGAAACCTAGAGAGGAACCAGGCTATGAGGGGTAGCCAGTCCTCTCCAGGCAGTGCCGGGTGGAGATTATAACAGAACATGGCCAAGATGTTCAAACGTTCATAGATGACCAGCAGGGTCAGATAATAATAATCACAGTGGTTGTAGATTGTGCAACAGGTCAGCACCTCAGGAGTTAATGTCAGTTGGCTTTTCAAAGCCGATCATTCAGAATTAGAGACAGCGGGTGCGGTAGAGAGAGAGTCCAAAACAGCAGGTCCCGGACAAGGTAGCATGTCCAGTGAACAGGACAGGGTTCCATAGCCGCAGGCAGAACAATTGAAACTGGAGCAGCAGCACGGCCAGGTGGACTGGGGACAACAAGGAGTCATCAGGCCAGGTAGTCCTGAGGCATGGTCCTTGGGCTCAGGTCCTCCGAGAGAAGAGAGAAAGAGAGAGAGAAAGAGAACGACAGAAAAGAGAGAGAAATAGAGAGCATACCTACATTCACACAGGACACCGGATAAGACAGGAGGAATACTCCAGATATAACAAACTGACCCTAGCCCCCCGACACATAAACTACTGCAGCATAGATACTGGAGGCTGAGACAGGGCCAAAGAGGCAATATATAACCCCACCCACTTTACCAAATCTCAGCCCACACAACTAGAAGGATATCTTCAACCACCAACCTACTACCCTGAGACAAGGCCGAGTATAGCCCAAGAAGATTTCACCCACGACACGAACCTGAGGGGGCGCCAACACGGACAGGAAGATCACGTCAATGACTCAATCCCCTCAAGTGATGCACCCCTCCTAGGGATGGTATGGAAGACCACCAGTAAGCCAGTGACTAAGCACCTGTAATAGGGTTAGAGGCAGAGAATCCCAGTGTGGAGAGAGGAACCGGTCAGGCAGAGACAGCAAGAGTGGTTTGTTGCTCCAGTGCATTTCCATTCACGTTCACACCCCTGGGCCAGACTACACTCAATCATAGGACCTGCTGAAGAGATGAATCTTCAGTAAAGACTTAACGGTTGAGACCAAGTCTGCGTCTCTCACATGGGTAGGCAGACCATTCCATAAAAATTGAGCTCTATAGGAGAAAGCCCTGCCTCCAGCTGTTTGAAATTCTAGGGACAATTAGGAGGTGTCTTGTGAGTAAAGCGTACGTGTAGGTATGTACGGCAGGACCAAATCGGAGAGATAGGTAGGAGCAAGCCCATGTAATGCTTTGTAGGTTAGCAGTAAAACCTTGAAATCAGCCCTTGCCTTAACAGGAAGCCAGTGTAGAGAGGCTAGCACTGGAGTAATATGATCACATTTTTGGGTTCTAGTCAAGATTCTAGCAGACGTGCTTAGCACTAACTGAGGTTTATTTAGTGCTTTATCCGGTGTAGCCGGAAAGTAGAGCATTGCAGTAGTCTAACCTAGAAGTAACAAAAGCATGGATACATTTTTCTGCATCATTTTTGGACAGAAAGTTTCAGATTTTTGCAATGTTATGAAGATGGAAAAAAGCTGTCCTTGAAATATTATTGAAATATTCGTCAAAAGAGAGATCAGAGTCCAGAGTAACGTCGAGGTCCTTCATAGTTTTATTTGAGATGACTGTACAACCAATGAAAGCCCTCTATGTCTCCTGTCACTGAACACAGACGTGATTGGCAGTATTTTTAACAGTCACTTAGATAATGCAACATGGATTCCAATTGAGGCTCATAATAATGGCAGGAATGGATAGAATGGCAGGAATGGATTGAATATCAGGAATGGATTGAATGGCAGGAATGGATTGAATGGCAGGAATGGATTGAATGGCAGGAATGGATTGAATGGCAGGAATGGATTGAATGGCAGGAATGGATTGAATGACAGGAATGGATTGAATGGCAGGAATGGATTGAATGGCAGGAATGGATGGAATGGCAGGAATGGATTGAATATCAGGAATGGATTGAATGGCAGGAATGGATTGAACATCAGGAATGGATTGAATATCAGGAATGGATTGAATGGCAGGAATGGATTGAATGGCATGGTATTCAAATGTATTTGTTTCCATTCCATAACTCCATTCCAGCCAATATTATGATCCGTACTCCCCTCAGCAGGCTCCACGGATGGACTCAAGGGGTAGACATAGTAAATGTAAATCCAGGACTCTCCAACTAGTGTGATATGTTACATTTCGCATGGCATGTATTCATTTGTGTATGTCCATCATTTATTTTGTATGATAAGTATTACAAATTAAAAATTTTTGTGTCTAACGTTAGCTAGGTGGCTTGGTGACTAATGCAATTGTTAGTTGGGTGGCTAATGTTTGCTAGGCTAGGGGTTAGAGGTTAAGGTTAGGGTTTAGGAGTTAGCTAACCCTTCCCCTAACTTTTTAATTAACCTAACATACTAAGTTGTTGCAAAGTAGCTAAAAAGTAGTAAGTGGTCGCAAAGATGCTAATTACCTAAAATACCAAGGTTGTCTGTGATGGGAATCGAACACGCAACCTTAGGGTTGCTGAATGTTCGCGACCAGCCACCCTACTTTCATTTTTGCCTGACGTAGCCTTCTATGTAACCATACCAAACGTAACAAATCATACTAATTTGAGTGTCTCGGATTTACGTGTATTATGCTACATCTAGTCTATGAGACCAGGCTGAATAACGGAATAAAGACAAAAAAAACAAGGAAAACTGTCATAATCTGACGTCTTTTTCTAAATCACAATAGTGCATATTATAGGAGAGGTGACCACCATAATGTGTATCCCAACATGCAGACTAGTCCAGGGGTTCCATAGTTTTTTGGCCCACGACCCTATTTTGATATCGGCAATTTCTCGCGACAACAACCATGTGAGAATATTTTTTCTAATTAACAGCCAATATTAACATGTTTTTAATTGCAAAAAACATTCTAGCAGTGTTTCTACTTGTATTCTCAATGCACCATCATACATTTTTTTATGGTGGGCTTTGACAGTCAACTTGTCACGCCCTGGCCTTAGTATTCTGTGTTTTCTTTATTATTTTGGTTAGGCCAGGGTGTGACATGGGTGATTTATTGTGTTTTGTCTTGTCTAGGGGTTTATTAGATTTATGGGGTTGTGTTCAGTATAGTTGTCTAGGAAAGTCTATGGTTGCCTAGATTGGTTCTCAATCAGAGGCAGGTGTTTATCGTTGTCTCTGATTGGGAGCCATATTTAGGCAGCCATATTCTTTGTTTTCTTTATTTTGGTTAGGCTAGGGTGTGACATGGGTGATTTATGTGTTTTGTCTTGTCTAGGTTTTTTTGTGTTCTTTTAGGTGTCTAGGTAAGTCTATGGTTGCCTAGATTGGTTCTCAATCAGAGGCAGGTGTTTATCGTTGTCTCTGATTGGGAGCCATATTTAGGCAGCCATTTTCTTTGGGTATTTTGTGGGTGGTTGTCTCCTGTGTCAGTGTTTGTACCACACGGGACTGTTTTGGGCTTGCACGGTTCTTGTTTTTTTTTTTTTTTTTTTTTTTTTTTTTTTTTTTTTTTTTTTTGTAGTTTGTGAATGTATAGTTTCTCGTTATTAAAGAACCATGAACTTCAACCACGCTGCATTTTGGTCCTCCTCTCCTTCCCAGGAAGAATCCCGTTACACAACTGCAAATGAGTCTGACATAATGACTCTTATCTCACCAACACTAATGAGATGGGTGTGGCTTGATGCATGGCGCATCGGAGCTTCTCAGAGGGCGTGGTCAACAGTGAGCACCTCGTCTCTCCTGTCACGTCTAACCTGGATCCATATTTGTTTTTAATGCAGACGAGAGCACTGAATCAGTGAGTTTTAATGCTCAGAGGGAAACCGCACAGTGTTCCCTTTGAGTCAGGAACTAAAACTCCTCCGTAGTGACCCGTGAATGTGTTGTGTTCTGCAGCATTCGGTCACATGACCGCTCGATCAGCTGTTCCATTTCACTTAACGGCATTTCAACGGAGCCATGATCACAGTCAAACGGATTTTGTTGGTTCGGTCACTCATTTGTAGAATGTTTTTGTTTTTCCCCTGCTATGCATTTAGTTTGTTCAGTTTCCCAAATATGTCTGTTACGTAGGCAAGGGGTAACATTTTCATTTCATTACACAGAAAGTCTTTTTTTACATCCATTGAGACAACAGTTCCTCTCTCAATTCCCAAAAAATCTTTCCCACACTCCCCCTCGATAACCAAGCCTCCGTGTGAAACAACATTCTCTGATTCCATATCTCCACATAGTTTAGAAAACAAGCGTGCGTGATGTAGTATACAATCAAAGTTACCTGCTGCAGTATGTCTCGGACTTCTGCGCTCTCGGTGTATCCATTATAGCACAGTGGGTGTATCATACAATGTTGTCCGTATGGCAGATTCATAACTAGAGTGTAGAGGCCCACCTGTTTTTTTTTTTTCTTCAATATCACACTGATCATCCCCTGAACCGTTTCGTGGGAATCACGAGACAGAACAATATGTCCCCCAACATGTGTAGCTAACAAAAGTCAATGTTAGATCACCTCGTCCCTCACAGCTAACGTCCAACGTATTGCTGTGAGTTTCCTCTAGATTGCTAGCTGTAGCATAACATATCTTAAACAGTGTGCTTTCATGTCGTAGCCTAACCATTCACTCGCTGCTGTAGTGCATGTTAGGTGGGTGAGAGAGAGAGAGAGAGAGAGAGAGAGAAGTGTAGGCCAGGTTAGAGAGAGAGAGAAAGAGTGTGTGTAGTGTGGGCCAGGTTACAGAGAGAGAGAGAGAGAGAGAGAGTAGTGTGGGCCAGGTTACAGAGAGAGAGAGAGAGAGAGTAGTGTGGGCCAGGTTACAGAGAGAGAGAGAGAGTAGTGTGGGCCAGGTTACAGAGAGAGAGAGAGAGAGTAGTGTGGGCCAGGTTACAGAGAGAGAGTAGTGTGGGCCAGGTTACAGAGAGAGAGAGAGTAGTGTGGGCCAGGTTACAGAGAGAGAGTGCGAGAGAGAGAGAGAGAGTCGTGTGGGCCAGGTTACAGAGAGAGAAAGACACTAGTGAAATTATTATTTGGCTTGGGGTCTATAAAATTATTACATTTTACAAAGAGAGGTGGGCTGGGTAGAAGACATATACCTAATTAATAAAATCATCCCCCTCTCTCCATCTCTTTCTCTCCCCCCACACCCGCCCCTCCCCCCTCCCTCTGCTCTCTATCTCTCCAGCCCTGCGTCTGGTTACGTATAGCTACAATCTGTCTTCTGTCGCCTGTGTTCGTCTCGTCAACTCACTGTGACCCCTCCGTCTGCCTGCCAGTTAAACTACGTCACAAGTTAGGAGAGACAGAAAAATAAAGCCATTTGGAAGTGATGGTGTGATGGGATAACTATCTACCATGTAGTATATCTATTGTGCCAGTCAATGTCGCTTAAAAAAAAAAATGTCTTTCAGAAGTAGTTCATTGGTTTCATTGTGATTTTGAAAGGCAAGTGGCAATTTCTGTTTTTTCGAGTTCTGTTGTTTAAATTTTCCCGTCCTGAGACAATTCATTATACGTCCAGTCTGTGTGTAGACGATGTACCACATGCGTAGAATCATTCTGGAAAAATCCACCTGTTAAAGTGCAGGCGCTGTGGTACACGCTATGCTTTCTGCAATCTCTCCAGTTCAGCCCTCAACTGTTGGAATTTCTATTAGGAATTCATCTTGTTTACGCCTGATTGATTAGTAAGGCTCTTTTTAAGGTTCTTTCTTCGGGAGCGTTAATTAGATTTTGCAGGTCAGAGATCGAGGGTACTGAACGTTCAAGATAATTATTTTTTATTTATTTTTTAATTTCATTTTCAAAACGGAACATGGTGTGTGTCCCATCTATCTGTGTGTGATGGAGTGGAGGGAGCCGAAGTTGTACATCAAAGGTGTGTGTGTGTGTGTGTGTGTGTGTGTGTGTGTGTGTGTGTCCTTCCTGCTCTATAAATGATTTGTCAATCATTAGAAAATAATACTAATCAATATATTTTTAAAAACATTGTTTGAAAAGTATTCACCAATGCCACAGGTGAGTGGCAGTACAGAATGATAGGAAGATTTGTTTAAACTAATGGAATACAGCCACAGACAGAATCACAGTCAAACTAGTGGAATACAGCCACAGACAGAACCACAGTCAAACTAGTAGAATACAGCAACAGACAGAACCACAGTCAAACTAGTAGAATACAGCCACAGACAGAATCACAGTCAAACTAGTGGAATACAGCCACAGACAGAACCACAGTCAAACTAGTGGAACACTGCCACAGACAGAATCACAGTCAAACTAGTGGAATACAGCCACAGACAGAACCACAGTCAAACTAATGGAATACAGCCACAGACAGAATCACAGTCAAACTAGTAGAATACAGCCACAGACAGAACCACAGTCAAACTAGTGGAATACAGCCACAGACAGAATCACAGTCAAACTAGTAGAATACAGCCACAGACAGAACCACAGTCAAACTAGTGGAATGAGAATAATTATCATTGACATGACATAAGTGTAAGCTGTACATGTTCACAATGACAATCATGTCACACTTACTGCATTGGACACCTGGCAGGAATGTAGAACTTTAGATGTCTTCCCATTTAAAACACGTTGAGATCCTCAATCTCCTGAAACGGTCCTGATCTGGATGCAGTGATCCAATGTAATTGGTTAAAGGGAACATGGGATAATGTGACTCCTTGCTGTCCCCAGTCCACCTGGCCGTGCTGCTGCTCCAGTTTCAACTGTTCTGCCTTATTATTATTTGACCATGCTGGTCATTTATGAACATTTGAACATCTTGACCATGTTCTGTTATAATCTCCACCCGGCACAGCCAGAAGAGGACTGGCCACCCCACATAGCCTGGTTCCTCTCTAGGTTTCTTCCTAGGTTTTGGCCTTTCTAGGGAGTTTTTCCTAGCCATGCATTGCTTGCTGTTTGGGGTTTTAGGCTAGGTTTCTGTACAGCACTTTGAGATATCAGCTGATGTACGAAGGGCTATATAAATAAATTTGATTTGATAATCAGAATGTGATTGTTTAAAGGGAACATGGGATAATCAGAATGTGATTGGTTAAAGGGAACATGGGATAATCAGAATGTGATTGGTTAAAGGGAACATGGGGCTAATCAGAATGTGATTGGTTAAAGGGAACATAGGGCTAATCAGAATGTGATTGGTTAAAGGGAACAAGGGATAATCAGAATGTGATTGGTTAAAGGTAACATGGAGATAATCAGAATGTGATTGGGTAAAGGGAACATGGAGATAATCAGAATGTGATTGGTTAAAGTTAAAGGGAACATGGGGATAATCAGAATGTGATTGGTTAAAGGGAACATGGGGATAATCAGAATGTGATTGGTTAAAGGGAACATGGGGATAATCAGAATGTGATTGGTTAAAGTTAAAGGGAACATGGGGATAATCAGAATGTGATTGGTTAAAGGGAACATGGGGATAATCAGAATGTGATTGGTTAAAGGGAACATGGGGATAATCAGAATGTGATTGGTTAAAGTTAAAGGGAACATGGGATAATCAGAATGTGATTGGTTAAAGGGAACATGGGGATCATCAGAATAAACAGGAAGACAAATATTGTTGTGTTTGTGTTTATTATCGATATCCATTAGTTCCTGGCAAGGCAGCAGCTACTCTTAAGGCAGTAATATTCATTATAATTCAATTGTTTAACAGTAAAATACCTTTTACAACAGATTTCACAATACAATAAGTGTGTGCCCTCTGGCCACTCCTCTTCTACGACACACTATCCATGTGTACATGTGTGTATAGTGTGTATGTTATGTGTGTTTGTATATGTGTGTTTGTACTTGTGTGTGTGACTATTCACAGTCCTTGCTGTTCCATAAGGTGTATTTTTATCTGTTTTTTAAATTCAGATTTTACTGCTTGAGTGAGTTTCTGTGCGCCTCCCATAGTCTGTTCTGGATTTGGGGATTGTGAAGAGACCTTTGGTGGCCTGTCTTGTGGGGTATACATGGGCGTCTGTGTTGTGTGCTAGTGTAACAGTATAACTTTAGACCGTCCCCTCGCCCATACCCGGGCGCGAACCAGGGACCCTCTGCACACATCAACAACAGTCACCCACGAAGCATCGTTACCCATCGCTCCACAAAAGCCGCGGCCCTTGCAGAGCAAGGGGAACTACTACTTCAAGGTCTCAGAGCAAGTGACGTCACCGATTGAAACGCTATTTAGCGCGAACAACTCTAACTAAGCTAGCCGTTTCACATCCGTTACACTAGTAGTTTAAACAGACAGCTCGGTGCGTTCAACATGTCAACACTTCTTACAAGAACAGGCGGTGATGAAGTCAATTTCTCCTCTACTTTGAGCCAGGAGAGATCGACATGCATATTATTAATGTTAGCTCTCCGTGTACATCCAAGGGCTAGCCGTGCTGTCCTGTTCTCGGCCATTTGCACATTTCCCAAGTCTCTCTTTGTGTCACCTGACCACACGACTGAACAGTAGTCCAGGTCTGACCCCGGGCCTGTAGAACCTGCCTTGTTGATAGTGCTGTTATGAAGGTAGAAACTAGGGCCTGTAGGACCTGCCTTGTTGATAGTGCTGTTATGAAGGTAGAAACTAGGGCCTGTAGGACCTGCCTTGTTGATAGTGCTGTTATGAAGGTAGAAACTAGGGCCTGTAGGACCTACCTTGTTGATAGTGCTGTTATGAAGGTAGAAACTAGGGCCTGTAGGACCTGCCTTGTTGATAGTGCTGTTATGAAGGTAGAAACTAGGGCCTGTAGGACCTGCCTTGTTGATAGTGTTGTTAAGAAGGTAGAAACTAGGGCCTGTAGGACCTGCCTTGTTGATAGTGCTGTTATGAAGGTAGAAACTAGGGCCTGTAGGACCTGCCTTGTTGATAGTGCTGTTATGAAGGTAGAAACTAGGGCCTGTAGGACCTGCCTTGTTGATAGTGCTGTTATGAAGGTAGAAACTAGAGCCTGTAGGACCTGCCTTGTTGATAGTGTTGTTAAGAAGGTAGAAACTAGGGCCTGTAGGACCTGCCTTGTTGATAGTGTTGTTAAGAAGGTAGAAACTAGGGCCTGTAGGACCTGCCTTGTTGATAGTGCTGTTATGAAGGTAGAAACTAGGGCCTGTAGGACCTGCCTTGTTGATAGTGCTGTTATGAAGGTAGACACTAGGGCCTGTAGGACCTGCCTTGTTGATAGTGCTGTTATGAAGGTAGAAACTAGGGCCTGTAGGACCTGCCTTGTTGATAGTGTTGTTAAGAAGGTGGAAACTAGGACCTGTAGGACCTGCCTTGTTGATAGTGCTGTTATGAAGGTAGAAACTAGGGCCTGTAGGACCTGCCTTGTTGATAGTGTTGTTAAATCAAATCAAATCAAATCAAATTTATTTATATAGCCCTTCGTACATCAGCTGATATCTCAAAGTGCTGTACAGAAACCCAGCCTAAAACCCCAAACAGCAAGCAATGCAGGTGTAGAAGCACGGTGGCTACGAAAAACTCCCTAGAAAGGCCAAAACCTAGGAAGAAACCTAGAGAGGAACCAGGCTATGTGGGGTGGCCAGTCCTCTTCTGGCTGTGCCGGGTGGAGATTATAACAGAACATGGTCAAGATGTTCAAATGTTCATAAATGACCAGCATGGTCGAATAATAATAAGGCAGAACAGTTTAAACTGGAGCAGCAGCACAGTCAGGTGGACTGGGGACAGCAAGGAGTCATCATGTCAGGTATTCCTGGGGCATGGTCCTAGGGCTCAGGTCCTCCGAGAGAGAGAGAGAAAGAAAGAGAGAATTAGAGAGAGCATATGTGGGATGGCCAGTCCTCTTCTGGCTGTGCCGGGTGGAGATTATAACAGAACATGGCCAAGATTTTCAAATGTTCATAAATGACCAGCATGGTCGAATAATAATAAGGCAGAACAATTGAAAACTGGAGCAGCAGCACGGCCAGGTGGACTGGGGACAGCAAGGAGTCATCATGTCAGGTAGTCCTGGGGCATGGTCCTGGTTAAGAAGGCAGAGTAGCGCTTTATTATGGACAGACTTCTCCCCATGTTAGCTACTGTTGTATCAATATGTTTTGACCATGACAGTTTACAATCCAGGGTTACTCCAGGCAGTTTAGTCACCTCAACTCGCTCAATTTCCTCAACTATTATTTATTACAACATGTAGTTGAGGTTTAGGTTTTGGTGAATGATTGTTCCCAAATACAATGCTTTTGGTTTGTGGACTAACCTATTTCTTGCCACCCATTCTGAAACGGACTACAGCTCTTTGTTTAAGTGTGGCAAGGATTTTCCTTGCTGTGGTAACTGATGTGCACATGTGTTGAGTCCGCGTTGGATTTTGTTGGATAGGCGACCATTAAAAAAAACACTGTCTGTGTTCTGTTCGACAGGTAAATTAACAATCCACAGTGTAGCAGGGTGTGTAAAGAAATAACACATAAACGTTTTTCCGGCAGCGTGCCAAGATCCATCATGTCAAAAGCCTAACAAAACAGCTCCCACTATCTATCTATCATACATTTCTCTCAGCCAATCATCAGTCATTTGGTGCCAAGTGCCATGCGTGTTGAATGCCGTGCCTTATAAGCGTCACGAAAGTCTGTTGTAATTATATATTGTTTTAACTGTGAAATAGCATTGTATCTGGTCAAACACAATTTTTTCCAGACGTTTACTAAGGGTTGGTAACAGGTTGATTGGTCGGCTATTTTGAGCCAGTTAACTTTACTTTACTATTTTACTATTCTTAGGTAGACTTTAGCTTCCGCCCAGGCCTGAGGGAACACACTTCCTGTAAGTTTGATTGAAGAGATGGCCAATAGGAGTGGCAATATCATCCGCCATATTCCTCAGTCATTTTCCGTCCAAGTCGTCAGACTCCGGTGGCTTGTCATTGTTGATAGACAACAATAATTGTTTCACCTCTTCATCACTCAATTTACAGAATTCAAATATGAAACCATGTGTGGAACAACAGTGTGTGGAACAACAGTGTGTGGAACAACAGTGTGTGGAACAACAGTGTGTGGAACAACAGTGTGTGGAACAACAGTGTGTGGAACAACAGTGTGTGGAACAACAACAGTGTGTGGAACAACAGTGTGTGGAACAACAGTGTGTGCCCTCGGATACAAATCAGTCGCAAAAGCTTGTTCACTTTTCCGCATTCATTCACAAGTCTACCCTCATTTGTAATTTCTATCTCTGTCTTTCTCTCTTCCCTTTATTTAATGCAACATGTTTAGAGCTGAAATGACGAAAGCAGCCATTTCAGAGAGAAGAAGAAGAGAAGAAGAAGAAGAGAAGAATGAGAAGAGTGATAGATTAAACACTGGGGAAGGGAGGGAAAAAAAGAAAGAAGAGGAAGCAGAGAATCAGAGTCTGGCTTTAATTGTCTGTATTCCTTTCTCCATTTATTACAGCACAGAGAAATCACGCAGCATCACTTTCTCCAATTATTACAGCACAGAGAAATCACGTAGCATCACTTTCGACTTCTGGGACAGAGCCAAAACAGCAGGGGGAATGTAGAATGTAGACCTGTAGACTACTGGGACAGGGGATAGACAGTAGGGAGAATGGAGTGTCCCTGTAGACTACTGGGACAGGGGATAGACAGTAGGGAGAATGGAGTGTCCCTGTAGACTACTGGGACAGGGGATAGACAGTAGGGAGAATGGAGTGTCCCTGTAGACTACTGGGACAGGGGATAGACAGTAGGGGGAATGGAGTGTCCCTGTAGACTACTGGGACAGGGGATAGACAGTAGGGGGAATGGAGTGTCCCTGTAGACTACTGGGACAGGGAATAAACAGTAGGGAGAATGGAGTGTCCCTGTAGACTACTGGGACAGGGGATAGACAGTAGGGGGAATGGAGTGTCCCTGTAGACTACTGGGACAGGGGATAGACAGTAGGGGGAATGGAGTGTCCCTGTAGACTACTGGGACAGGGGATAGACAGTAGGGGGAATGGAGTGTCCCTATAGACTACTGGGACAGGGGATAGACAGTAGGGAGAATGGAGTGTCCCTGTAGACTACTGGGACAGGGGATAGACAGTAGGGAGAATGGAGTGTCCCTGTAGACTACTGGGATAGGGAATAAACAGTAGGGAGAATGGAGTGTCCCTGTAGACTACTGGGACAGGGAATAGACAGTAGGGGGAATGGAGTCTCCCTGTAGACTACTGGGACAGGGGATAGACAGCAGGGGGAATGGAGTGTCCCTGTAGACTACTGGGACAGGGGATAGACAGTAGGGGGAATGGAGTGTCCCTGTAGACTACTGGGACAGGGGATAGACAGTAGGGGGAATGGAGTGTCCCTGTAGACTTCTGGGACAGGGGATAGACAGTAGGGAGAATGGAGTGTCCCTGTAGACTACTGGGACAGGGGATAGAATGTAGGGAGAATGGAGTCTCCCTGTAGACTACTGGGACAGGGGATAGACAGCAGGGGGAATGGAGTGTCCCTATAGACTACTGGGACAGGGGATAGACAGTAGGGGGAATGGAGTGTCCCTGTAGACTACTGGGACAGGGGATAGACAGTAGGGGGAATGGAGTGTCCCTGTAGACTACTGGGACAGGGGATAGACAGTAGGGAGAATGGAGTGTCCCTGTAGACTACTGGGACAGGGGATAGAGAGTCCCTATAGACTACTGGGACAGGGGATAGACAGTAGGGAGAATGGAGTGTCCCTGTAGACTACTGGGACAGGGAATAGACAGTCCCTATAGACTACTGGGACAGGGGATAGACAGTAGGGAGAATGGAGTGTCCCTGTAGACTACTGGGACAGGAAATAGACAGTCCCTATAGACTACTGGGACAGGGGATAGACAGTAGGGAGAATGGAGTGTCCCTGTAGACTACTGGGACAGGGGATAGACAGTCCCTATAGACTACTGGGACAGGGGATAGACAGTAGGGAGAATGGAGTGTCCCTGTAGACTACTGGGACAGGGATAGACAGTAGGGAGAAAGGAGTGTCCCTATAGACTACTGGGACAGGGAATAGACAGTCCCTATAGACTACTGGGACAGGGGATAGACAGTAGGGAGAATGGAGTGTCCCTGTAGACTACTGGGACAGGGGATAGACAGCAGTGGTGATGTCAGGATGGGTGTCAGCCCAGTCAAGTACTGCTTACCAATTGACAACCTATTCCCTATATTGTGCACTACTATCGACCTGTGCCCAATGTGCCCTGGTCAGATAGAGTTCAACAGAAGGTGAGTAGGGTGCCATTGGGGATGTAGTTAGGACGTATCTTAATAGTGTACAGTCACAGTGCCCTGGGGTCTGTTCCACACACTGGGATAATGGCATTTCTCTATTATATAGCCTCTCTGTGAAATACTAAACGATTTTTTAGGGAGTGAAATTATAAAAACCATGCTGTTCCCCATGCTATTTCCCCGTGCTGTTCCCCATGTTATCTCCCCTTGTTATCTCCCCTTTTTATCTCCCCATGTTATCTCCCCATGTTATTTCCCCATGTTATCTCCCCATGTTATCTCCCCATCTTATCTCCCTATGCGGTTCCCCATGTTATCTCCTCGTACTGTTCCCCATGTTATCTCCCCATGTTATCTCCCCATGTTATTTCCCTATGCTGTTCCCCATGTTATCTCCCCATGTTATTTCCCCATACTGTTCCCCATGTTATCTCCCCGTGTTATTTCCCCATATTGTTCCCCATGTTATTTCCCCATGTTATTTCCCCATACTGTTCCCCATGTTATCTCCCCATGTTATTTCCCCATGTTATCTCCCCATGTTATCTCCCCATGCTATTTCCCCATGCTATTTCCCCATGCTATTTCCCCATGCTATTTCCCCATGCTATTTCCCCATGCTATTTCCCCATGTTATCTCCCTATGCTGTTCCCCATGTTATCTCCCCATACTGTTCCCCATGTTATCTCCCCATGTTATCTCCCTATGCTGTTCCCCATGTTATCTCCCCATACTGTTCCCCATGTTATCTCCCCATGTTATTTCCCCATATTGTTCCCCATATTATCTCCCCATGTTATTTCCCCATGTTATCTCCCCATGCTATTTCCCCATGCTATTTCCCCATGCTATTTCCCCATGCTATTTCCCCATGCTATTTCCCCATGCTATTTCCCCATTCTATTTCCCCATGCTATTTCCCCATGTTATTTCCCCATGTTATGTCCCCATTCTATTTCCCCATGTTATTTCCCCATGTATTTCCCCATGCTATTTCCCCATGTTATTTTCCCATGCTATTTCCCCATGTTATTTCCCCATGTTATGTCCCCATGCTATTTCCCCATGTTATTTCCCCATGTTATGTCCCCATGCTATTTCCCCATTCTATTTCCCCATGATATTTCCCCATGTTATTTCCCCATGCTATTTCCCCATGTTATTTCCCCATGCTATTTCCCCATGTTATTTTCCCATGCTATTTCCCCATGTTATTTCTCCATGTTATGTCCCCATGCTATTTCCCCATTCTATTTCCCCATGCTATTTCCCCATGTTATTTCCCCATGCTAATTCAATAGTGTGTTTTGTATGTTGTTATCTCTGTATTGGAGAAAGCCCAAGCATCCAATATTTCACGAAGCAATTTAAACCATCTCTGTATTATATGAATCCATGTCAGGGGATTTACTCTAGGAAAAACTTCAACATGCTGTAGTGCAGCCTGTTTCAACAGCTTCTGGCTACACACATTCAGAGAGACATTCTTTGTCATCACATCTCAAAAATATTACACATTCTTCACATGCAGCTGGAAATCAATCAGAGTCAGACAAATGATATTCAACATAAAATGGCAGCAGCTGGTGAGGTGATATGATTGCGATGCCTGTATGTGACATTTCTCTGCATTCCGTGATCTACAGTCTAGATTCTATGCAACAAAACCCTGACCTTTGAAGAATCATTAAAATACCTTCTAATATTTATTTTTGTATAATACCTAACCTTCTAATCATTAAAATACCTTCTAATCTGAATCATTAAAATACCTTCTAATCTGAATCATTAAAATACCTTCTAATATTTATTTTTGTATAATACCTTCTAATCTGAATCATTATAATACCTTCTAATCTGAATCATTATAATACCTTCTAATCTGAATCATTATAATACCTTCTAATCTGAATCATTAAAATACCTTCTAATCTGAATCATTATAATACCTTCTAATCTGAATCATTAAAATACCTTCTAATCTGAATCATTATAATACCTTCTAATCTGAATCATTATAATACCTTCTAATCTGAATCATTATAATACCTTCTAATCTGAATCATTATAATACCTTCTAATCTGAATCATTAAAATACCTTCTAATCTGAATCATTATAATACCTTCTAATCTGAATCATTATAATACCTTCTAATCTGAATCATTAAAATACCTTCTAATCTGAATCATTATAATACCTTCTAATCTGAATCATTAAAATACCTTCTAATCTGAATCATTATAATACCTTCTAATCTGAATCATTATAATACCTTCTAATCTGAATCATTAAAATACCTTCTAATCTGAATCATTATAATACCTTCTAATCTGAATCATTAAAATACCTTCTAATCTGAATCATTATAATACCTTCTAATCTGAATCATTATAATACCTTCTAATCTGAATCATTAAAATACCTTCTAATCTGAATCATTATAATACCTTCTAATCTGAATCATTATAATACCTTCTAATCTGAATCATTATAATACCTTCTAATCTGAATCATTAAAATACCTTCTAATCTGAATCATTAAAATACCTTCTAATCTGAATCATTAAAATACCTTCTAATCTGAATCATTATAATACCTTCTAATCTGAATCATTATAATACCTTCTAATCTGAATCATTAAAATACCTTCTAATCTGAATCATTATAATACCTTCTAATCTGAATCATTATAATACCTTCTAATCTGAATCATTATAATACCTTCTAATCTGAATCATTATAATACCTTCTAATCTGAATCATTATAATACCTTCTAATCTGAATCATTAAAATACCTTCTAATCTGAATCATTATAATACCTTCTAATCTGAATCATTATAATACCTTCTAATCTGAATCATTATAATACCTTCTAATCTGAATCATTAAAATACCTTCTAATCTGAATCATTAAAATACCTTCTGTTCTGAATAGTTGCTGTGGATATGGCCTTCCTTTCCTGCTTGGTGGAAAGGGTAGGACTATGCAGGATGATAATGGCAACATTTCATGGGATTCCTGCCTCTCTATCTAACTACCTGTGGGAATTTGTGCCCTCTAGAATGGAATCAACACAATATCTGAGAGCCAGCCAAGTTGGTTATCGTGTGCATTTTAAAATAGTCAGATAAGAGAGAGCATTTAAATATTGTTTTGCTCTCGAGACATGGCAGTGTGTCTGTGGTGGAATGTATTCAGCCAACGTCCTGTTAGAATCCGTGCTTGACTTGGACTGAAATACGTGCTCCTATTGGGCGCCGGTACTCAGCTCTGGTGAGCTCCTGCCCAAGTTAAACGTTCTGTTATATTGCTAGAATGCAAGAGAGGCTGTGGTGTGTAGCGAATGGCAATACTGTAGACTGTTGTGGAGCACAAGGTGAAGCTGAGCAAGTTCTGTTTATGAGTTCTGTTTTGAGTTCTGTTTTGAGTTCTGTTTTGAGTTCTGTTTTGAGTTCCTCTTTCGCTGCATTATCATTTAATGATCTTTTCATTTGGAATGGTCAAGATAGAAACGTAGCCTGCGTCTTTGGACATTTTAAATATTGTGGCCGAATGACACATTCCCAAATATCTTTCGTCATCGGGAAACAGACAACATTTTAGTGACCAGATCCTTTTTTTTTAAATGCAGTAAGATAATTTGTTACATTACGGTATCAGCCAATGCCTCTTTATATAATGGAGTCACTACATACATTGTAGCACTGTGCCCATAGTCCTACCGCTCAGAAAACAAGGTAATATCCTTTGTGCAACAGTGACATCTTTTGGTTCAATATTTCCCTGCTGGTAGTTGACGAAGGATGTGTGAGATCCAGGTCCACATATGATCAATTATTCTGTATTACTATGTTATTGTTGTTCGGTGATCATATTAAAGATGACAATCATTATTATTTAGATGATCTTAACTGATCTACAACAAGAATAAATGGAGTAAATGTGTCTGGTAACAATGAGACATTCAGATTCCATTCACCCAGCTCAACGGAACAGTGGCAGTTTTTGCCTTCTACATGATACTAGAATTCTCCCTATATAACCATCGTGAGGTTGCTACAACCTAGCCTACGAATTAAAGGTTATAATGTAGATTATAAATGTCGAGAGACAATTGGAGTAATCAAAGTGACAGACAGTGACACATTCAATACCGCCTTGCCCACTCTTGCCTGCGTTTAGCTGATCTAGGGTGTAATCATAGAGCCATAATCATGATGCTTAATTCTATAAAAATATATTTATATATATTTATTTTTCGGCGCATCTAAGAATATGTTTATAAAAAACTAAATATGCTTCTCTGCATCTCTGCTAAAATCTGGGTAAAAACCAAATCAAATCAAATCAAATGTATTGGTCACATACACATGGTTAGCAGATGTTAATGCGAGTGTAGCGAAATACTTGTACTTCTAGTTCCGACAATGCAGTAATAACCAACGAGTAATCTAACTAACAATTCCAAAACAACTACCTTATACACACAAGTGTAAAGGGATGAAGAATATGTACATAAAGATATATGAATGAGTGATGGTACAGAGCGGCATAGGCAAGATGCAGTAGATGGTATTGAGTACAGTATATACATACGAGATGAGTATGTAAACAAAGTGGCATAGTTTAAAGTGGCTAGTGATACATGTATTACATAAAGATGCAGTAGATGATATAGAGTACAGTATATACATGTACATATGAGATGAATAATGTAGGGTATGTAAACATTATATTAAGTAGGATTGTTTAAAGTGGCTAGTGATATATTAGTTGAAAGGATATTGAAAGGAATGAGTGTCTTCTTCAGTACATTTACTGAGGTAGGGTAGGGGGTAGAGGTAGGGTAGAGGTAGGGGTAGAGGTAGAGGTAGGGGGTAGAGGTAGGGGAAATCGGTAGGGGAAATAGGTAGGGGGTAGAGGTAGGGGTAGATGCAATAGGGTGGGGGTAGAGGTAGGGGTAGAGGTAGGGAGTAGGGGGTATAGGTAGGGTAGAGGTAGGGGGTAGAGGTAGGGAGTAGGGGGTAGAGGTAGGGGAAATATGTAGGGGAAATTGGTAGGGGGTAGAGGCAATAGGTAGGGGTAGAGGTAGGGGGTAGAGGTAGGGGATAAAGGTAGGGGGTAGAGTAGAGGTAAGGGTAGAGTAGAGGTAGGGGGTAGAGGTAAGGGGTAGAGGTAGGGGAAATAGGTAGGGGATAGAGGTAGGAGGTAGAGGTAGGCGGTAGAGGTAGGGTAGAGGTAGAGTAGAGGTAGAGTAGAATTAGAGTAAAGGTAGAGTAGAGGTAGAGGTAGAGTAAAGGTAGAGTAGAGGTAGAGGTAGAGGTAGAGGTAGAGGTAGAGTAGAGGTAGAGTAGAGTTAGAGTAGATGTAGAGTAGAGGTAGAGTAGAGTAGAGGTAGAAGTAGAGGTAGAGTAGAGTAGAGGTAGAGTAGAGGTAGAGTATTTTGGTATTTTATTAGGATGCCCAGTAGCTGTTGCAAAACCAGCAGATACTCTTCTGGGGTCCACACAGAACATGAAACATAATACAGAACATGAATAGACAAGAACAGCTCAAGGACAGAACTACACACATTTTTAAAAGGCACACCCAGCCTACATATCAATGCATACACACAACCTGTCTTGGTCAAATAGGGGAGAGGCTTTGTGCCCAAGGTGTTGCTTTATCTGTTTTTTAAAACCAGGTTTGCTGTTTATTTGAGCAATGTGAGATGGAAGGAAGTTCCATGCAATAAGGGCTCTATATAATACATTTTCTTGTACGTTTTCTTGAATTTGTTCTGGATTTGGGGACTGTGAAAAGACCCTTGGTGGCATGTCTGGTGGGATAATTGTGCGTGTCAGAGCTGTTTGTAAGTTGACAATGCAAACAATTTGGAATTTTCAACACATTGTTTCTCATAAAATGAAGACGTGATGCAGTCAGTCTCTTCAACTCTTAGCCAAGAGAGACTGGCAGCATAGTATTTATATCAGCCCTCTGATTACAATTAAGAGCAAAATGTGCCGCTCTGTTCTGGGCCAGTTGCAGCTTAACTAGGTATTTCCCTTTCAGCACTGGACTACACGACTGGACAATAACCCAGATTAGACAAAACTAGAGCCTGGAGAACTTGTTTTTTGGAGTGTGGTGTCAAAAAAGCAGAGCATCTCTTTATTACGGATAGACCTCTCCCCATCTTTACAACCACTGAATCTATATGTTTTGACAGTTGACAGTTTACAATCTAAGGTAACGCCAAGTAATTTAGTCTCCACAACTTGTTCAACAGCCACACCATTCATTGCCAGATTCAGCTGAGGTCTAGAACATAAGAAATTATTTGTACAAAATACAATGCTCTTAGTTTTAGAGGTGTTCAGGACCAGTTTATTACTGGCCACCCATTCCAAAACAGACTGCAACTCTTTGTTAAGGGTTTCAGTGACTTCATTAGCTGTGGTTGCTGATGCGTATATGGTTGAATCATCTGTATACATAGACACACATGCTTTGTTTAATGCCAGAAGCAGGTAAAAATAGAAAAGAGTAGAGGGCCTAGAGAGCTGCTCTGCAGTACACCACACTTTACATGTTTTACATTAGAGAAGCATTAAAGAAAACCCTCTAAGTTATATTAGATCGATAGCTCTGAATAGACGATATGGCAGAGGTTGAAAAGCCGTAGCACATACGTTTTTTCAACAACAGGTTATGGTCAATAATATCAAAGGCTGCACTAAAATCTAACAGTACCGCTCCCACAATCTTCTTATTATCAATTTCTTTCAACCAATCATCGGTCATTTGTGTCAGTGCAGTACATGTTGAGTGCCTTTCCCGTCGCTTTTCCACTCTTGGGTAGAGGAATTACTTTGGCTACCATCCAGGCCTGAGGACAAAGACTTCCCTCTAGGCTCAGATTAAAAATATGACAGATAGGAGCTACAGAGTCAGCTACCATCCTCAGTAGCTTTCCATTTAAGTTGTCAATGCAGCAGGTTTGTAATTATTGATCGATTACAATCATTTTTCCAACTCTCCCACACTAACTTTACAAAATTCCATCTAGCACTGCTTTTCTTTCATTATTAATTTTTTTATGCATAAACACAATTGCTCAGTGTTCATTGTGGGCATTTCCTGCCCACAAGTTTGCCCGCTTTATATCGTTGATCTTGGATTCATAATAAAGTTTCTTCTTCTTTTTGTTGAGTTGAATCACATATTTTCTACATTTGCAGTAAGTCAGCCAGTCAGATGTCCAGCCAGACTTATTAGCCACATCTCTTTCAACCATACAGTTTTTCAATTCCTCATCAATCCACAGAACCTTAACAGTTCTAGCGGTCAGTTTCTTAACAGGTACATGTGTATCAATAATTGGAAGAAGCAATTACATAAAATCATCAAGTGCAGCGTCTGGATGCTCCTCTTTAATCACACCAGACCAATAAATATTTGTAACATCATCTACATAAGAGTCACAGCAGAATCTCTTATACACTATTTTAGGCCCAGCTGTTGGAACTTTGGCTTACCTGGATACAGACACTATATCGTGATCACTGCATTCAATGGGTATGGATATAGCTTTAGAACAAATCAAATCAAGTCGAATTTTGTTGGTCACGTACACATGGTTAGCAGATGTTAATGCGAGTGTAGCGAAATGCTTGTGCTTCTAGTTCCGACCGTGCAGTAATATCTAACAAGTAATCTAAAAAATTTCACAACTACCTTACACACAAGTGTAAAGGAATGATTAAGAATATGTATATGGATGAGCGTTGGCTGAACGGCGTAGGCAAGATGCAGTAGATGGTATAGAGTACAGAATATACATATGAGATGAGTAATGGAGGATATGTAAACATTATATAAAGTGGCATAGCGGTGTGAACAGGCTCGGGTGGTTGTTGTCCTTGATGATATTTTTGGTCTTCCTGTGACATCGGGTGCTGTAGGTGTCATGGAGGGCAGGTAGTTTGCCCCTGTGATGCGTTGTGCAGACCTCACTACCCTCTGGAGAGCCTTACGGTTGTGGGCGGAGCAGTTGCCGTACCAGGCGGTGATACAGCCCAACAGGATGCTCTCGATTGTGCATCTATAAAAGTTTGTAATTGTTTTTGGTGACAAGCCAAATTTCTTCAGCCTCCTGAGGTTGATGAGGCGCTGTTGCGCCTTCTTCACCACGCTGTCTGTGTGGGTGGACCATTTCAGTTTGTCTGTGATGTGTATGGTTCTGAAAATATACAGCAACACCTCCCCCATAAGCAGTTCTGTATCTTATATAAATGTTATATCCTTGTATTGCTACTATTGTATCATCAAATAAATTATCTAAGTGAGTCTCTGAAATTGCTAGGGTAGAGGTAGAGGGTAGAGGTAGAAGCAATAGGTAGGGGTAGATGATGGGGGTAGAGGTGGGGGGTTGAGGTAGGGAGTAGAGGTAAGGGCAATTAGGTAGGGGCAGATGTAGGGGGTAGAGGTAGGGGTAGGGGGTAGAGGTAGGGTAGAAGTAGTGTAGAGGTAGTGGGAAGAGGTACTGTTGGGTAGAGGTAGGGTAGATGTAGGGGTAGAGGTACTGTAGGGTAGAGGTATGGTCGAGGTAGGATAGAGGTAATTGGTAGAGGTAGGGGGTATAGGTAGGGTAGAGGTAGGGGGTAGAGTAGAGGTAAGGGTAGAGTAGAGGTAGGGGTAGAGGTAGGGTAGAGGTAGGGAGTAGAGGTAGTGTAGAGATATAACAGAATATAAATAATGACTTTCAGGGAGAGGTAGAGGTAGTGTAGAGGTAGGGTAGAGTTAGGGGTAGAGGTAGGGTAGAGGTATGGTAGTGGTAAGGTAGAGGTAGGGTAGAGGTAAGGGGTAAAGAGCATGAGAGACTGAAAAGCAGTTGGAGATATAACAGAACAGACATAATGACTGTCAGTGAGAGACAGGGTCGTGGTTGGGGGTAGAGGTAAGGGGTAGAGGTAGGGGGTAGATGTATGGTAGTGGTAGACTGTCAGTGAGAGACAACTCCCCCGAACTATCAATTTAGGAGAAATCTAAACAAAAACTACTGCGGATAAAATTGTTATAGTGGTTATTTGATTTTTTATATTTTATAGATATGTCTGGGATGAATTCTAAGAGTAAATTATGCATTGCAATTTGGCCAGAAATATTGTTGTTTGTGCTGTGTATTTTCTAGTCTCTTTCTGCACAACTGCCAGTAGATGGAGGTATTACTTCATTCACAAACTACAGCCGTTTATAAAGGTTGTAAATGCAGATATAACATGATGTCTCATCTTATGGATATGTCTGTGGACATTGGATAGTCAGAAACCCAAGACTTCAGTTTGTTCACTATAACTGTATCACATCATTGACATTTAGGTTTGTTTTAAATTCATGTAGAAAACATGTTGCCTGGGTGAAATATACATTCCCATATGTCTACTGTCATTCTCTTCTCCTCCCGCAGGGCCTCTGAATATCACAATTGTGACACTAACCCTCATAATTCTGGTCCAGAGTGGCCCCAAAGCTGGGCTCCAGAGTGGCCCCCAAAGCTGGGCTCCAGTGTGGGCACAAAGCTGGGCTCCAGAGTGGCCCCCAATGCTGGGCTCCAGAGTGGCCCCCAATGCTGGGCTTCAGAGTGGCTCCAAATCTGGGTTTAAGAGGTTAGACTAGTGTTCCATTTAAAGTGACCAGTGATTCAATGTCTATGCTCATAGGGCAGCAGCCTCGAAGCTGCAGGGTTGAGTAACCGGGTGGTAGCCGGCTAGTGATGGCTATTTGACAGTCTGATTGCCTTGAGATGGAAATGTTTTTTCTGCTTCTAGTTCCTAGCTTTGATGCAACTGTACTGACCTCATCTTCTGGATGATAGAGGCCGTAAGCTTGGGTGGTTGATGTCCTTGATGATATTTTTGTCATTCCTGTGACATCGGGTTCTGTAGGTGTCCTGGAGGAATAGGTTGGGCAGTAGGTGTCCCGGTGATGCTTTGGGTAGACCGCAACACTCTCTGGAGAGCCCTGCGGTGGTGGCCGGTGCAGGTGCCGTACCAGGCGGTGATACAGCCCAACAGGATACTCTGATTTCTACATCTGTAAAAGTTTGAGGGTTTTAGGTGCCAAGCCAAATTACTTCAGCACTTTGAGGTTGAACAGGTGCTGCTGCGCCTTCTACGCCACACTGTCTGTGTGGGTGGACTATTTCAGATCGTCAGTGATGTGTACGCTAAGGAAAGTGAAGAGGCCACGATGATTTCAAAATAAACTATCTTTCAATATATTTTCTGTGCACACCATCAGAAGTAGGCAGGTGTTGTGTTGTATTAGTTTTGACCATCAGAAGGAGGCAGGTGTTGTATTGTATTAGTTTTGACCATCAGAAGTAGGCAGGTGTTGTATTGTATTAGTTTTGACCATCAGTAGGAATCAGGTGTTGTGTTGTATTAGTTTTGATCATCAGTAGGAATCAGGTGTTGTGTTGTTTTAGTTTTGACCCTCAGTAGGAGGCAGGTGTTGTATTGTATTAGTTTTGACCATCAGAAGTAGGCAGGTGTTGTATTGTATTAGTTTTGACCATCAGTAGGAATCAGGTGTTGTGTTGTATTAGTTTTGATCATCAGTAGGAGGCAGGTGTTGTGTTGTTTTAGTTTTGACCATCAGTAGGAGGCAGGTGTTGTATTGTATTAGTTTTGACCATCAGTAGGAGGCAGGTGTTGTGTTGTATTAGTTTTGACCCTCAGTAGAAGGCAGGTGTTGTATTGTATTAGTTTTGATCATCAGTAGGAGGCAGGTGTTGTATTGTATTAGTTTTGACCCTCAGTAGAAGGCAGGTGTTGTATTGTATTAGTTTTGACCATCAGAAGGAGGCAGGTGTTGTGTTGTTTTAGTTTTGACCATCAGTAGGAGTCAGGTGTTGTATTGTATTAGTTTTGACCATCAGTAGGAGGCAGGTGTTGTGTTGTTTTAGTTTTGACCATCAGTAGGAGTCAGGTGTTGTATTGTATTAGTTTTGACCATCAGTAGGAGGCAGGTGTTGTATTGTATTAGTTTTGACCATCAGTAGAAGGCAGGTGTTGTATTGTATTAGTTTTGATCATCAGTAGGAGTTAGGTGTTGTATTGTATTAGTATTGATCATCAGTAGGAGGCAGGTGTTGTTTTAGTTTTGACCATCAGTAGGAGGCAGGTGTTGTGTTGTATTAGTTTTGACCATCAGAAGGAGGCAGGTGTTGTGTTGTATTAGTTTTGACCATCAGAAGAAGGCAGGTGTTGTATTGTATTAGTTTTGACCATCAGTAGGAGGCAGGTGTTGTATTGTATTAGTTTTGACCATCAGTAGGAGGCAGGTGTTGTATTAAATTAGTTTTGATCATCAGTAGGAGGCAGGTGTTGTATTGTATTAGTTTTGACCATCAGTAGAAGGCAGGTGTTGTATTGTATTAGTTTTGACCATAAGTAGGAGGCAGGTGTTGTTTTAGTTTTGACCATCAGTAGAAGGCAGGTGTTGTATTGTATTAGTTTTGACCATCAGTAGGAGGCAGGTGTTGTATTGTATTAGTTTTGACCCTCAGTAGAAGGCAGGTGTTGTATTGTATTAGTTTTGACCCTCAGTAGGAGGCAGGTGTTGTATTAGTTTTGACCATCAGTAGGAGGCAGGTGTTGTATTGTATTAGTTTTGACCATCAGTAGGTGGCAGGTGTTGTATTGTATTAGTTTTGACCATCAGTAGAAGGCAGGTGTTGTATTGTATTAGTTTTGACCATCAGTAGGAGGCAGGTGTTGTATTGTATTAGTTTTGACCCTCAGTAGGAGGCAGGTGTTGTATTAGTTTTGACCATCAGTAGGAGGCAGGTGTTGTATTGTATTAGTTTTGACCATCAGTAGGAGGCAGGTGTTGTATTGTATTAGTTTTGACCCTCAGTAGAAGGCAGGTGTTGTATTGTATTAGTTTTGACCCTCAGTAGGAGGCAGGTGTTGTATTGTATTAGTTTTGACCATCAGTAGAAGGCAGGTGTTGTATTGTATTAGTTTTGACCATCAGTAGGAGGCAGGTGTTGTATTGTATTAGTTTTGACCATCAGTAGGAGGCAGGTGTCGTATTGTATTAGTTTTGACCATCAGTAGGAGGCAGGTGTTGTATTGTATTAGTTTTGACCATCAGTAGGAGGCAGGTGTTGTATTGTATTAGTTTTGACCATCAGTAGAAGGCAGGTGTTGTATTGTATTAGTTTTGACCATCAGTAGGAGGCAGGTGTTGTATTGTATTAGTTTTGACCATCAGTAGGAGGCAGGTGTCGTATTGTTTTAGTTTTGATCATCAGTAGGAATCAGGTGTTGTGTTGTTTTAGTTTTGACCCTCAGTAGGAGGCAGGTGTTGTGTTGTATTAGTTTTGACCATCAGTAGGAGGCAGGTGTTGTATTGTATTAGTTTTGACCCTCAGTAGGAGGCAGGTGTTGTATTGTATTAGTTTTGACCATCAGTAGGAGGCAGGTGTTGTGTTGTATTAGTTTTGACCATCAGTAGAAGGCAGGTTTTGTGTTGTATTAGTTTTGACCATCAGAAGGAGGCAGGTTTTGTGTTGTATTAGTTTTGATCATCAGTAGGAGGCAGGTGTTGTATTGTATTAATTTTGACTAATCGCAACATTTTGAAGAAAATGGAGGACAAAATGCAGGTGAAGTCCGACGAGAGCGGATACCAATTCAATGCTAATTAACTAATTATGACACGTGTTTAGAATCTGGTGTAATAAAGTTAAGTTACGTTGGCTGACTTGAGAATCTGTTAGCTACGCTATCCTTACGAACCACATAGCATATCATTACAGCAGTATGTACCAGGTAGGTTGGCTAGCTAGCTGGCTACCTAACGTTAGTTGGCTACTAATACATCAAACTTGCCAGTATATTAACTATATGCGCACTCTGGCACTCCAGACTGAATTTACGAACACACCCGAAGTTGTAAAATGTTTAGCTAGTAATTTGTTATGCTAACAAACTAGCAAAAGGTTGAAAAGCAAGGGCATCAACTTCCTGTAGACAGGCGTCACGCAAGTCCCCTCAACTGGAAGGACATTTAAAGTATACTAAAAAGAACTAATAGTATACAGTATGAAGTATATACTGATAAAGTATGTAGGATACAGTATGTTAGTATGTTAGTATGTTAGTATTCGAAACACAGCTTAGGTCTAGGAGGTCCACTAATAATCAGAATAAGGGTCTAAATGTTCGCAAACTAGCGATTTAAACAATGATGGAGGATCCAAACTAGAGATTTAATAAACGATGATGGAGGATCAGAGATTTAAACGATGATGGAGGATCAGAGATTTAAACAATGATGGAGGATCAGAGATTTAAACGATGATGGAGGATCAGAGATTTAAACAATGATGGAGGATCAGAGATTTAAACGATGATGGAGGATCAGAGATTTAAACAATGATGGAGGATCAGAGATTTAAACGATGATGGAGGATCAGAGATTTAAACGATGATGGAGGATCAGAGATTTAAACGATGATGGAGGATCAGAGATTTAATCGATGATGGAGGATCAGAGATTTAAACGATGATGGAGGATCCAAACTAGAGATTTAATAAACGATGATGGAGGATCAGAGATTTAAACAATGATGGAGGATCCAAACTAGAGATTTAATAAACGATGATGGAGGATCAGAGATTTAAACAATGATGGAGGATCCAAACTAGAGATTAAAATGATGATGGAGGATCAGAGATTTAAACGATGATGGAGGATCAGAGATTTAAAAGATGAAGGAGGATCCAAACTAGAGATTTAAAAGATGATGGAGGATCCAAACTAGAGATTTAATAAACGATGATGGAGGATTCAAACTAGAGATTTAATAAACGATGATGGAGGATTCAAACTAGAGATTTAATAAACGATGATGGAGGATTCAAACTAGAGATTTAATAAACGATGATGGAGGATTCAAACTAGAGATTTAAACAATGATGGGGTGGGGGGGGTGCTTGGCTCTGTTTGGGTCAGAACATTTATCACAACCTTGGCAAGAGACAAATAGATGAGACAGGACTCACAGGAGGCCAAGGAGCAGTCGGAGCGTGTGAATGAAACTGGCTGCTAAATTGAGCTGGCAATGTGTGGGTCTGACTTATGGACGCCTTTTAACAGACAGCTATTACTTTGGAAGTTTAGACGACAGAGTGGAAGGTTTTATTGATGTGGAAACGGACTGACAGAAGGTCACAGACCTGTCTACGGATGATTGCTTGTGTGTGTCTGTCATGTGTGTGAGTCAGCAGTGTCTGTGGTGTGTGTGTTTGTGTGCGTGCGTCTGTAGTGTCTGTCGTGAGTGTGTGTTTCCTACCTGTCTGTCATTTCACTACCTGTCTGTCATATCCTGATGTATTGTGTTCTCTCTATCTCCTCCAGTGTCTGGCAGTGTGGGAGTCCTCCCTTCTCTCCTCCAGTGTCTGGCAGTGTGGGAGTCCTCCCTTCTCTCCTCCAGTGTCTGGCAGTGTGGGAGTCCTCACTTCTCTCCCAGAGAACGGACACTAGCGAGAAGAGCGAAAGATACACCACCTCCTAACCCCTACAATGCACCTCTTCCCTATCCCACAACCCCCACCCTACCCAGGGGGCACAAGCAGTCAAAGACACCTTCCAAGGCAACATAGAGGACCCCTGGATTTTAACCCTCATCATTCCGCAGCAGGTAACTGAAAGGCCGCTAGTTCAAATCTCAGAACCGACAAGGTTCATCCGTCTGTGCCCTTGAACAAGGCACTTAAACCTAATAGCTCCAGGGTTACATGGTGTTTCAGGACAGACATACATTTTGTGAATTATGTTTTGGTGACATTATTCATCTGCTGACTGTTATTTTTCTAATCAACTGACTATGTTTAATTGTTACCCGATTAAATTAATCATGCAACAATTAACTCATTAGGATTTGGGGCACAACAAGAGTGGTTCTTTAAAGAGTTACCAACTCCCGAATTAAACTCTAAAGGTTTTTACCTATTTCATCCATAAAACACTCAATTTATTAATCATAACATCATGTCATCATTCTGAACAACCTCCTTGCATCTTCATCAAAAAATCCCAGCCTTACTTATGATTCAGTACTACAGAAATTGGTTGAATTATTTATTTACTAACTATCTAAATGGTAACAGAGAATAAACATACACACTTAATACATTAAAACAGATCCCGAGGGGACTGACATAATATGGCGGCTTGTTACAAGAGATGGATAGGGGGGAGGGAGAGACAGAGACTCTTAATGTTGGTACATTTTAGAAACTACTCGCACAGTAATCATATACTTTGCAAAACGAACCGCCGCCCGTTTGGAGTTAGAAATCATGAATATATGTACGTGTAAATACTTCGTTCGCCGGGTATCTCTGTCGGAACAAAGCCTTCTTGGAAAGGGGTTTGGTTGGGCCTTTCCGCCACCGGATACAGGACAACGGCAGAGGAGAGCAACAATGGAAGAGACCGGTGTAGACTCCTTTTGGACAATCAGAGCATTACAAGAGTAATTTACCCATAAATACATTCATGACTTCTTACTCCAAACAGGCGGCGGTTCGGTGACGTGTCGTGTAACATAATCATTTGCAGTCTCTATCTGATAAAGCACATTCCTTTGTGAATTTGGATAGGGAGATCCCATATCTCCTCTCCTTTGACTTCCAACAGGGCGTGAGGTGTAAACATGGCATTTATTTTGTTTTTCTTTGTGGGTCTGGGAATTGATCTTCATGCTGTACGTGTGTGTGAGAACTGACAGTACTGTAGAGTAGAGCTGCATGTTCTCTGCCAAACTAGGTTACGCACTCTAAAGGCCTAATCACATTAAACATTAAACCCTCTTCAAATTACACAGTGTCCTGAAATGAGGCCCTCATCAGCACTTTGTTGACTGTAGAATGAGCAGCGAGAGGAAAGAAAAACACATTATGCTTGTTAACCAACACCTGAGTTAGAACCGAGAGATGCATCCCAAGTGGCATCCTATTCCCTATACAATGCACTACTTTTGTCCAGGGTCCATAGGGCTCTGGTCAAAAGTAGGGCACTACATAGGAAATAGGCTTCCATTTGGGTTGCTAACCCCCGGAACTGGCTCCGCAGGTTCAGTGTTCTGAAGCGTCCAGTTAGAACATCAGATTAGATTGTGTTGTAGTTCAACGTTAAGGACCATGTTTGGATGTTTCTCACCGACTCCTCTACCACTTCCATAGGTCCCGTCCCGTTTCATTTTGGTCATGTCATTCTGACTAACTAATGGTATACCCTTGAGGTGTGAGGAGGAAAATATAGCATTTACCACCTCCTTGACAGACAACCTGTGTCTGAAATGGAACACTATTCCCTATTCCCAGACCCATAGGGATCTGATCAAAAGTAGTGCACTACATAGGGAATAGGTTGTCATTTAGGGTGCATCCAACCTGCTTTCTCTGTAGTGAACAGCAGCCCCTGCTACAATGTGGTTATGAATATTCCACTAGCTCAGATCAACGTCCATGTGAGGAGAGGTGAGGTGGGGTGGGGTGAGGTGGGGTGAGGTGGGGTGAAGTGGGGTGAGCAACCAGCCAAGCATGGCAGTTTGGCAGGGCTTTTCAAGACTCCTGCCTGCCTGCCCCACAACCTGTCAGCCTGGCCCACTACCTACCTGCCCCTCTACCTGCTTGACTGCCTGCCTCACTACCTGCCTGCCCCACTACCTATCTGACTAACTGCCCCAATACCTGCCCAATTGCCTGCCTCACTACCTACCTATTGACTGAGGGCTTTTCAAGGTGACAACGTTGAATTAACAAAACTTTATATTTTTGACATCACCTCCAATGTCACCATCTGTGTTTACCAACACAATCCCCGGAATGTTCCATTGTGCAGACAGCTGGACAGTGTCATTACAGAGAGAGAGCGAGAGAGAGCTGCTCTGGCAGAGCACATTCTAGAGAGGGTAAAGGTAGTTTATAGTTTCTCATTATTTACTTGTCTATTTTCTTATTTGAATGGGATTGTTGTAATATGTCAAAATGTGCCAGTATACATGACAAAGCAAAGAAACATTTGTGTGCTTATACTTCAGTATACAAACATGGATAAATATAATTATTTTGTATTGTAATCAGCATATTCAATCCAAGGTCAGTGTAGAGAGTTGGTCCATAAAAACACAAGGCCCATACTCTCTTTCTACTGTAATGTGATCTTACGAACTGGGCCCACTAGAACCATGATGAACTACTACCGTATGTCGCTCTGATGTTCTTCAATGTGTTTCCATTCGCCTATTTCCTAGTGCCGAACGGAAGGAGGATCTGGGTGTCCTGAGGGGGATGAAGGTGTTGTCGTGCCCTCTTCACGACTGTCTCGGTGTGTTTGGACCACGATAGCTTGTTGCTGATGTGGACACCAAGGAACTTGAAACTCTCGACCCGCTCCACTACAGCCCCGTTGATGTTAACGGGGGCCTGTTCTACCCTCCTTTTCCTGTAGTCCACGATCAGCTCCTTTGTCTTGCTCACATCGAGAGAGAGGTTGTTGTCCTGGCAGTCGCTTGTGTCTCTCTGATGTTCTTCAATGTGTTTCTATTAGACATTGGTTGCGACCCAAACGGAACCCCTTTTCCCTAGTGGGAGGAGCCCCCTGAGTCTGGGTAAACCTGCCCTCTACAGTCTGTTAGTATCACACACTGTGGGTTATTTAGTAAAGAACAACCCCAACAGAAAACTATTGTCTATTTACAGTTAATTAACAGCTTGCTGCTGTTTATAACTAACTCTCTTATAATGGCAGTCAGCAAGTTAGCCAAGATTTAGACCAGAGGAACTGTTACCAACACAACACAACTGTTACCAACACAACACATATGTTACCAACACAACACAACTGTTACCAACACAACTGTTACCAACACAATACAGCTGTTACCAACACAACACAGCTGTTACCAACACAACACAGCTGTTACCAACACAACACAACTGTTACCAACACAACACAACTGTTACCAACACAACACAGCTGTTACCAAAACAACACAACTGTTACCAACACAACACAGCTGTTACCAACACAACTGTTAACAACACAACAAAGCTGTTACCAACACAACACAACTGTTACCAACACAACTGTTACCAACACAACACAGCTGTTACCAACACAACACAACTGTTACCAACACAACTGTTACCAACACAACACAGCTGTTACCAACACAACACAACTGTTACCAACACAACGGTAGTGATGGCCTTGGCGAGGACAATGGAGAACGTGTTTATGCGTAGAGAATAGCCAATGTCCGTCAGTACCTGAACCTTCTATTCATCTATTGGACCTTTCAAATCCTACCACCTGCTGACCTGTTGACCTGTTGACCTGTTGACCTGTTGACCTGTTGACCTGTTGTGGAGCTAGATAATATGAAGGATCG
>NC_048579.1:6302565-6337565 GCF_013265735.2 Oncorhynchus mykiss | reverse complement strand
GAAAAGAGCCTTTATTAAATTATAAATCCACCTAAAAGGAAGCAATTCCCAAACCTTCCCAAAATTCCCAAATGCTTACTTACAGGCTCTAACCAACAGTGCAAAAAAAGGTATTAGGGTGAACAATAGGTAAATAAAGAAATAAAACAATAGTAAAAAGACAGGCTATATACAGTAGCGAGGCTATATACAGTAGAGAGGCTATATACAGTAGAGTTGCTATATACAGTAGAGAGGCTATATACAGTAGAGAGGCTATATACAGTAGCGAGGCTATATACAGTAGAGAGGCTATATACAGTAGAGTTGCTATATACAGTAGAGAGGCTATATACAGTAGAGAGGCTATATACAGTAGCGAGGCTAAAAAAGTAGCGAGGCTACATACAGACATTGGTTAGTCAGACTGATTGAGGTAGTATGTACATGTAGATATGGTTAAAGTGACTATGCATATATGATGAACAGAGAGTAGCAGTAGTTTAAAAGGGGGGTTGGTGGGAGGTGGGACACAATGCTAATTGCTCGGTAAGCCGATGTGCCGGAGCACTGGCTGGTCTTCCCAATTGAGGTAGTATGTACATGAATGTATAGTTAAAGTGACACTGCATACATGATAAACAAAGAGTAGCAGCAGCGTAAAAAGGGGGTCACACAATGCAAATAGTCCGGGTAGCCATTTGATTACCTGTTCAGGAGACTGATTGCTTGGAGGTAAAAACTGTTGAGAAGCCTTTTTGTCCTAGACTTGGCACTCCGGTACCGCTTGCCATGCAGTAGTAGAGAGAACAGTCTATGACTGGGGTGGCTGGGGTCTTTGACCATTGTTAGGGCCTTCCTCTGACACTGCCTGGTGTAGAGGTCCTGGATGGCAGGCAGCTTAGCCCTAGTGATGTACCGGGCCGTACGCACTACCCTCTGTAGTGCCTTGCAGTCGGAGGCTGAGCAATTGCCGTACAAGCAGTGATGCAACAATCGATGTTGCAGCTGTAGAACCTTTTGTTTGTCTCAGGACCCATGCCAAATCTTTTTAGTTTCCTGAGGGGGAATAGGCTTTGTCGTGCCCTCTTCACGACTGTCTTGGTGTGTTTGGACCATTCTAGTTTGTTGTTGATGTGGACACCAAGGAACTTGAAGCTTTCAACCTGCTCCACTACAGCACTGTCGATGAGAATGGGGGCATGCTCAGTCCTCCTTTTCCTGTAGTCCACAATCATCTCCTTAGTCTTGGTTACGTTGAGGGATAGATTGTTATTCTGGCACCACCCGGCATGGACTCTGACCTCTTCCCTATAGATTGTCTCATCGTTGTCGGTGATCAGGCCTACCACTGTTGTGTCGTCTGCAAACTTAATGGTGGTGTTGGAGTCGTGCCTGGCCATGCAGTCGTGGGTGAACAGGGAGTACAGGAGGGGGCTGAGCACACACCCCTGGGGGGCTCCAGTGTTGAGGATCAGCGTAGCAGATCTAGGATAATGGTGTTGATGTGAGCCATTACCAACCTTTCAAAGCACTTAATGGCTACGGACGTGAGTGCTACAGGTCTGTAGTTATTTAGGCAGGTTGTCTTTGTGTTCTTGGGCACAGGGACTATGGTGGTCTGCTTGAAACATGTTTGTATTACAGACTCAATCAGGGACATGTTGAACATGTCAGTGAAGACACCTGCCAGTTGGTCAGCACATGCCCGGAGCACACGTCCTGATAATCCGTCTTGCCCCCGCAGCCTTGTGTATGTTGACCTTACTCACGTCGGCTATGGAGAGCGTGATCACACAGTCGTCCGGAACAGCTGCTCTCATGCATGCCTCAGTGTTGCTTGCCTCGAAGCGAGCATAGAAGTGATTTAGCTCGTCTGGTACGCTCGTGTCACTGGGCAGCTCGCGGCTGTGCTTCCCTTTGTAGTCTGTAATAGTTTGCAAGCCCTGCCACATAATACGAGCGTCGGAGCCGGTGTTATATGATTCAAGCTTAGCCCTGTATTGATGCTTTGCCTGTTTGATGGTTCGTCGCAGGTCATAGCGGGATTTCTTGTAAACTTCCGGGTTAGAGTCCCACACCTTGAAAGCTGCAGCTCTACCCTTTAGATCAGTGCCAATGTTGCCTGTAATCCATGGCTTCTGGTTGGGGTATGAACATACAGTCAATGTGGGGACGACATCCTTGATGCACTTATTGATAAAGCCAGTGACTGATGTGGTGTACTCCTCAATGCCATCGGAGGAATCCCGAAACATGTTCCAGTCTGTAGCAAAACAGTCCTGTGGTTTAGCATCTGCTTCATCTGACCACTTTTTTATTGATCTAGTCACTGGTGCTTCCTGCTTTAATTTTTGCTTCTAAGCAGGAATCAGGAGGATAGAGTTGTGGTCAGATTTACCAAATGGAGGGCGAGGGAGAGCTTTGTACGCGTCTCTGTGTGTGGAGTACAGGTGATCAAGAATTTATTTCCCTCTGGTTTCACATTTAACATGTTGATAGAAATTTGGTAGAACTGATTTAAGTTTCCCTGCATTAAACTGGACAGTTTTATCTCAATCTATTCATTCAAAGATTAAATCATGGACACTCTAACTGACAGTTGTGGCTGCGTTGCGTGGTGTATTGTTGTCTCTACCTTCTTGCCCTTTGTGCTGTTGTCTCTGTCCAATAATGTTTGTACCCTGTTTTGTGCTGTTGTCTGTGCTCAATAATGTTTGTACCATGTTTTGTGCTGTTGTCTGTGCTCAATAATGTTTGTACCATGTTTTGTGCTGTTGTCTGTGCTCAATAATGTTTGTACCATGTTTTGTGCTGTTGTCTGTGCTCAATAATGTTTGTACCATGTTTTGTGCTGTTGTCTGTGCTCAATAATGTTTGTACCATGTTTTGTGCTGTTGTCTGTGCTCAATAATGTTTGTACCATGTTTTGTGCTGTTGTCTGTGCTCAATAATGTTTGTACCATGTTTCGTGCTGTTGTCTGTGCTCAATAATGTTTGTACCATGTTTCGTGCTGTTGTCTGTGCTCAATAATGTGTGTACCATGTTTTGTGCTGTTGTCTGTGCTCAATAGTGTTTGTACCATGTTTTGTGCTGTTGTCTGTGCTCAATAATGTTTGTACCATGTTTTGTGCTGTTGTCTGTGCTCAATAATGTTTGTACCATGTTTCGTGCTGTTGTCTGTGCTCAATAATGTTTGTACCATGTTTTGTGCTGTTGTCTGTGCTCAATAATGTTTGTACCATGTTTTGTGTTGCTACCGTTTTGTGTTACGTTGTTGTCATGTTGTGTTGCTACCATGTTGTTGTCATGTTGTGTTGCTACCATGTTGTTGTTATGTTGTGTTGCTACCATGTTGTTGTTATGTTGTGTTGCTACCATGTTGTTGTCATGTTGTGTTGCTACCATGTTGTTGTTATGTTGTGTTGCTACCATGTTGTTGTCATGTTGTGTTGCTACCATGTTGTTGTCATGTTGTGTTGCTACCATGTTGTTGTCATGTTGTGTTGCTACCATGTTGTTGTTATGTTGTGTTGCTACCATGTTGTTGTCATGTTGTGTTGCTACCATGTTGTTGTCATGTTGTGTTGCTACCATGTTGTTGTTATGTTGTGTTGCTACCATGTTGTTGTCATGTTGTGTTGCTACCATGTTGTTATGTTGTGTTGCTACCATGTTGTTGTCATGTTGTGTTGCTACCATGTTGTTGTCATGTTGTGTTGCTACCATGTTGTTGTCATGTTGTGTTGCTACCATGTTGTTGTCATGTTGTGTTGCTACCATGTTGTTGTTATGTTGTGTTGCTGCCATGCTGTGTTGTTGTCTTAGGTCTTAGGTCTTTATGTAGTGTTGTCTTAGGTCTTTATGTAGTGTTGTGTTGTCTTAGGTCTTTATGTAGTGTTGTCTTAGGTCTTTATGTAGTGTTGTCTTAGGTCTTTATGTAGTGTTGTCTTAGGTCTTTATGTAGTGTTGTGTTGCTACCATGTTGTTGTCATGTTGTGTTGCTGCCGTGCTGTGTTGTTGTCTTAGGTCTTTATGTGTTGTGTTGCTACCATGCTATGTTGTCATGTTGTGTTGCTGCCATGCTGTGTTGTTGTCTTAGGTCTTTATGTAGTGTTGTCTTAGGTCTTAGGTCTTTATGTAGTGTTGTCTTAGGTCTTTATGTTGTGTTGTCTTGGGTCTTTATGTTGTGTTGTCTCTCTTGTTGTGACGTGTGTTTGACGTATATTTATATTGTATTTTTGTATTTATTTTTAATCCCAGCCCCCCGTCCCCGCAGGAGGCCTTTTGCCTTTTGGTCATTGTAAATAAGAATTTGATCTTAACTGACTTGCCTGGTTAAATAAAGGTTCAATAAAGGTTAAATAAAGGTTAAATAATAATACACCCTTCCAGCCGACTCTTAGCATTGCACATGGTGATCTTAGGCTTGTGTGTGACTTCTCGGCCATGGAAACCCATTTCATTAAGCTCCCGACGAAGAGTTATTGTGCTGACGTTGCTTCAAGAGGTAGTTTGGAACTCAGTAGTGAGTGTCGCAACCGAGGACAGAAGATTTTTACACATTGCGCGGAGGTCCTGTTCTGTGAACTTGTGTGGCCTACCACTCCTCGGCTGAGCTGTTGTTGCTCCTAGAAGTGTTCCACTTAACAAAAACAGCACCGGGGCAGCTCTAGCAGGGCAGAAATTTGAGGAACTGACTTGTTGGAAAGGTGGCATCCTATGACAGTGCCACGTTGAAAGTCTCTGAGCTCTTCAGTAAGGGCCATTCTACTGCCAATGTTTGTCTAGGGATATTGCAAGGCTGTGTGCTCGATTTTATTACACCTGTCAAAGACTGTATGTATTTGTGATCGAAACAAATATGTATGTACTGTATTTGTGATCTAAACAAAGCTTCAGTAAAAAGCTGAAGGTAAACGTCACTGACGCAGGTGTCCAAACATTCTACTACAGCTCCTGTTTTATCAATATCATTAAATCCTTAAAGGTACAGTATGCAGAAAACGCTCTGCCAATTTTACTGAGATCATGTCTCATGACGGCCGGTGTGTCGGTAATATGTGACACTGCAATAGCCCTACGTCTAACACACTTCCACAGCTCAGGAGTATGACAAGATTAGGGTCTGTGTTCAATCAGATCCGATTTATCCGACATCCGCATAGCTGTTGTTTTGGTGGCGTCGAAGGTGGAACTGCATTAGAGCTGTCAAATCCACATGTGGCTTCTGGCATTATACCTAAAGCGGAAATTGCCATTGGCTGCAAGGTGTCGCATTAACAGAAATCCCATAAAACCTTGTCTACAAGTTTGAACACTGGAATGTGAGATAGGACAGATTAAACATGTTCAAACCAACCCCTACTAGGAGAGATTAAAGGGGTTCAAACCAACCCCTACTAGGACTAATTAAAGAGGTCCAAACCAACCCCTACTAGGAGAGATTAAACAGGTCCAAACCAACCCCTACTAGGAGAGATTAAAGAGGTCCGAACCAACCCCTACTAGGACAGATTAAAGAGGTTTGAACCAACCCCTGGGAGAGATTAAAGAGGTGCAAACCAACACCTACTAGGAGAGATTAAAGAGGTTCAAACCAACCCCTACTAGGACAAATTAAAGAGGTCCAAACCAACCCCTACTGGGAGAGATTAAAGAGGTTCAAACCAACCCCTACTAGGACAAATTAAAGAGGTCCAAACCAACCCCTACTGGGAGAGATTAAAGAGGTTCAAACCAACCCCTACTAGGAGAGATTAAAGAGGTCCAAACCAACCCCTACTAGGACAGATTAAAGAGGTACAAACCAACCCCTACTAGGAGAGATTAAAGAGGTTCGAACCAACCCCTGGGAGAGATTAAAGAGGTCCAAACCAACCCCTACTAGGAGATATTAAACAGGTTCAAACCAACCCCTACTAGGAGAGATTAAACAGGTCCAAACCAACCCCTACTAGGAGAGATTAAAGAGGTCCAAACCAACCCCTACTAGGAAAGATTAAAGAGGTTCAAACCAACCCCTGGGAGAGATTAAAGAGGTCCAAACCAACCCCTACTAGGAGAGATTAAAGAGGTCCAAACCAACCCCTCCTAGGAGAGATTAAACAGGTCCAAACCAACCCCTACTAGTAGAGATTAAAGAGGTCCAAACCAACCCCTGCTAGGAGAGATTAAACAGGTCCAAACCAACCCCTACTAGGAGAGTTTAAAGAGGTCCAAACCAACCCCTCTAGGCGAGATTAAAGAGGTCCGGACCAACCCCTACTAGGACAGATTAAAGAGGTTTGAACCAACCCCTGGGAGAGATTAAAGAGGTCCAAACCAACACCTACTAGGAGAGATTAAAGAGGTTCAAACCAACCCCTACTAGGACAAATTAAAGAGGTCCAAACCAACCCCTACTGGGAGAGATTAAAGAGGTTCAAACCAACCCCTACTAGGAGAGATTAAAGAGGTCCAAACCAACCCCTACTAGGACAGATTAAAGAGGTGCAAACCAACCCCTACTAGGAGAGATTAAAGAGGTTCGAACCAACCCCTGGGAGAGATTAAAGAGGTCCAAACCAACCCCTACTAGGACAGATTAAAGAGGTCCAAACCAACCCCTACTAGGAGAGATTAAAGAGGTCCAAACGAACCCCTACTAGGAGGGATTAAAGAGGTCCAAACCAACCTCTACTAGGAGAGATTAAACAGGCCGAAACCAACTCCAATTGTGCTCAGACACATTTCCAAACGGCCTCCGACAATCCTCCTTCCCACAAGAACACAAACGTTGCTCAAAGCCAAAGATGCTCCTCAACACAATCTGAACAAATATTAAAGATGTTTATGTTTTCCTGACCAGGTCCCATTGAGGCCCAGTCTCTTGGTGTGTTGTACTGGCCAGGTCCCCTTGAGGCCAAGTCTCTTGGTGTGTTTGACTGACCAGGTCCCATTGAGGTCCAGTCTCTTGGTGTGTTGTACTGGCCAGGTCTCCTTGAGGCACAGTCTCTTGGTGTGTTGTACTGACCAGGTCCCATTGAGGCCCAGCCTCTTGGTGTGTTTTACTGACCAGGTCCCATTGAGGCCCAGTCTCTTGGTGTGTTTTAGTGGACTCTTTAGAAACACCCGGATCCATTTTGCACAATACGTAATTCATTTCCATGGCAACATATATTTTGTATCAAACCACACATACGTCTTTGAAAGTCTTTGGAGACGAATGTGCACATATGGCTGAACAGAGAGATTTTACTTAATTGACAGCATTGTATGGTGACATTAATAGTAAGCCTGAGACAGAATGTTTTCTGTTCCTGTGACATCTAATTCATCACATACCTTCTGTGGCGGGAACAAAATGATGAAACATTATCACATATTTTCTTCTGGTATGTTCCTTCCACTAAAGCGCTACTATAGTACTGTTAAGTATTTTCAGACAGACAGACGAAAACTAACAAAACAAGGTTTGAATCTTTAGGGAGAGAGAAAAACCTCAAGCGATTCAGAGTAGGAGTGATGATCTAGGATCCGGTCCCCCTGTCCTTTTAGGCCGTCATTGTAAATAATCATTTGTTCTTTAACTGACTTGCCTGTCCTTCCACACAGGGGACAGACAGAGCAGTGTACCAAAATATTAATAATAATCCAATAAGGGAAAACTCTGTGTCCCAAATGGCACACTATTCCGTATATAGTGCACTACTTTTGACCAGAGCCCTATGGCACCCTATTCCCTACATAGTGCACTACTTTTGACCAAAGCCCTATGGCACCCTATTCCCTATATAGTGTATAACAGAACTGATATTGCAGGCGAAAGCCTGAGAAAAATCCAATCCGGAAGTGCCTCATGTTTTGAAAGCGCTGCGTTCCAATGCATCCCTATTGAGCAGTAAATGGGCTATCAACCAGATTACTCTTTCTCCGTATTCCCCAAGGTGTCTACAGCATTGTGACGTAGTTTTACGCATTCATGTTGAAGAATACCCGTAAGCGGCTACATTGCGCAACTGGTCACCTGAGTGAGTGATTCTCCAGTAAAATACAGAGGTAGCCATTATTCCAATCGGTCCTACTGAAAAAACAATTGTCCCGGTGGATATATTATCGAATAGATATTTGAAAACCACCTTGAGGATGGATTATTAACAACGTTTGCCATGTTTCTGTCGATATTATGGAGCTAATTTGGAATATTTTTCTCCGGGTGATTCCTCAGCCAAACGTGAGGAACAAACGGAGCTATTTCGCCTACAAAAATTATATTTTTGGAAAAAAGGAACATTGGCTATCTAACTGGGAGTCTCGTGAGTGAAAACATCCGAAGCTCATCAAAGGTAAACGATTTAATTTGATTGCTTTTCTGATTTCCGTGACCAAGTTACCTGCTGCTAGCTGGACAAAATGCTATGCTAGGCTTTCGATAAACTTACACAAATGCTTGTCTAGCTTTGGCTGTAAAGCCTATTTTGAAAATCTGAGATGACAGGATGATTAACAAAAGGCTAAGCTGTGTCTCAATATATTTCACTTGTGATTTTCATGAATATAAATATTTTCTAGGAATATTTATGTCTGTTGCGTTATGCTAATTAGTGTCAGTCGATGATTACGCTCCCTCATGCGGGATGGGGAGTCACTAGAGGTTAATAGCTCTCCGCTACTTAACTAACCATTAATGTCTCTCCACTACTTAACTAACTATCCTAAATGGCTCTCTTCTACTTAACTAACTGTTATATATGGCTCTCTGCTACTTAACTAACAGTTATATATGGCTCTCTCCTACTTTGCTCCCTCTTTGTTTGTTTGTCTTTCATAGGACCGTAGGAGTCAGTCAAGGAACCAATGGCTCCAACGAGTCCTCTACAACAACAGACTGTGATGTCACCCTACTGCATATTGTCTAGCTTATACAGTGGAGCTCAATCAATCTGTCTGATGTTAGGGACGTTTCAATGGTCTTTTTCAACACAATCATTCACAACAAACTAATAGCAAGAAATTCAGTGTCCAGCGTAGGTTAGTGAAAGCATGGCAGCAACCAATTTAGATCTTTTTTTTTATTGAAAGACTGTACATGTCACTTTGCTTACAGTGTAAAGGGTCATGATTTAATTGATGTTAAAGTTAAAAAAAAAGAGAAAGGAATGAAATACAAGTATGGTAAAATCACTGGGTGGGAATACTATCGATAGCATCCACACAAAATGAATCGCTATGCTATAACGACAATGTGACAATCTGACTTCAAACCAGGAAGAAGACGAAAAAGAAGAATAAACTACAAATCCACCATTTAAAAAAGGATCATGAAAGATTGAAAAGTCTTGACTATTGACCAAAACTGTAGTAGACTTTTATAATATAACATAAAAACAGGAAATATTAACACTATTCAAAAGTATACAAAAATCAGAACATAGCTATGTGTAGCCTAGATGTATATTTAAGGATCCAACCCCTTTTTTTTTTTTTTTTTTTTTTTTTTTTACATTTTGCCTAAAATGACCAAATCTAACTGCCTGTAGCTCAGGACCTGAAGCAAGGATATGCATATTATTGATACCATTTGAAAGGAAACACTTTGAAGTTTTGTGGAAATGTGAAATTAATGTAGGAGAATAGAACACATTCGATCTGATTAAAGATCATGTTTTTTTCATCATCTTTGAAAAGCCCCAAAAAAGGCTGCAATGATTATTCCAGTCCAGGCGCAATTTAGATTTTGGCCACTAGATGGCAGCAGTGTATGCGCACAGTTTTACACTGATCTAATGAACCATTGCATTTCTGTTCAAAATATTGTATCAAGTCTGCCCAAATGTGCCTAATTGGTTTATTGATACATGTTTATTGATACATAACTGTACAACTCTCCTCAAACAACAGCATGGTATTATTTCACTGTAATAGCTACTGTAAATTGGACAGTGCAGTTTAAGCTTTCTGCCCATGTCAGATATGTCTATGTCCTGGGAAATGTTGTTTTTACTTACAATGTCATGCTAATCACATTAGCACGTAAGCTCAACCGTCCGCGGGGGGGACACCGATCCTGTAGAGTGTATCATGGTATAGCTATCTCATGATAGAACATAGCCATGTGTTGCCTAGATGTTTAACATGGTATAGCTATCTCATGATAGCAAAACAATCAAGTACTAATAGTCAATTGATAAAATAAACAACACGTGGACAGTAATTTTTGTGAACAAACACACACAGTACACACAATACACACAGTACATACAGTACACAACCATAAGAAAATAGACAGCAATATTTGGCAAAAGGAAATTGAAGTATGTATACACTATATACAGCTATATTTTTTTTCATAATTTGAATATAATAACACTAAACAGTTAAGTCTTGCAACGCACACATTAGCAGATTTGACTAATCCTGAATTGACATATTTTATATTTTATATATTTTTCAAGCAGCAGCAGTATGGGCGGCCATCTTGCCTGCGGTTTTTGACTCGGGTTTGATTTTAAAGTGCTGGTGTGTGTCGCTATGTCCTCTTTGTGACAGTTAAGTGCATTAGTGAGCATTACAAAAAATATCGTTTTCAAGGGGAAACATAACAGAGACATCGATAATTTGCTCTGTTCTTCTCTACTGATGGAAAAGACACAAAATTATTATTTAGAAGTGATGAATAAGAACCCATTTGACCAACATTGTGGGAAAATGGATGAATCACCTCTCTGCTTCAGTAGATAGAGGCATCTGGGTCACAGCAGGTCATGTCGTGTAAAGAAGAGTCCAGTTCAATTCAAGTTGATTCCAGTTGATTTTCTTCATTGGGGGATTTAGTCCCAAAATAGATTAAATAAATGGAGAAACCCAGTAAGGCCTTTCCCATCATGCTTTTGAGGAGTTTTCCCTGACTGCTGTATAGGCCATGATACAGGGACTTAACAGACAACAACACTAACAGACCTCATACAGTAGCCATGCATAATGAGTTAGCGTTGTAACTTGACTATTCCATTTTTTTTGGGGGGGGGGGGATTGGACGGTGAAGAGCTATTCGATTTTTGATTGGACGGTGAAGTGCGTGGATGTCCAATGGGTTTGCCAAACAGCCGATTCAGCGTCATGTGACCTCAGCGAAGGCGATGTGATTCTAAAAAAGGAGAAAAAAAAAGGAGAAAAGATCAATATAAAGACAAGTTACAGAAAAAAAAAGTTACTTTCGTTTTTTTTCTCTGAAGAAATAAAAAAAGCTTTTAGAAATGAAGAAATGTAAATGATTAACGAAGCTGAAAGGCACCCGATCCAGATTATTGTTGGTTTATTCTAGTCAAATCAAATCAAATCAAATAGTATATTCTTAGCCCACGTTTCCTCCCAATGCCGACACTGGCAACAATATGGCAGTTTATTTCCTGGTTCTTTCATTTAAAAAAAAAAACTTAACACGTTATGATAGATGATTCTTCTGTTGCTTGACGATAACTTCCTCCCTGCCTATGAGCAGGGAGGAAGTTATCGTCAATGAAGACCAAGGGCTGCCGTTCAGCATGCCTATGAGCAGGGAGGAAGTTATCGTCAATGAAGACCGAGGGCTGCCGTTCAGCATGCCTATGAGCAGGGAGGAAGTTATCGTCAATGAAGACCAAGGGCTGCCGTTCAGCATGCCTACGAGCAGGGAGGAAGTTATCGTCAATGAAGACCAAGGGCTGCCGTTCAGCATGCCTATGAGCAGGGAGGAAGTTATCGTCAATGAAGACCAATGCTGCCGTTCAGCATGCCTATGAGCAGGGAGGAAGTTATCGTCAATGAAGACCAATGCTGCCGTTCAGCATGCCTATGAGCAGGGAGGAAGTTATCGTCAATGAAGACCAATGCTGCCGTTCAGCATGCCTACGAGCAGGGAGGAAGTTATCGTCAATGAAGACCAAGGCTGCCGTTCAGCATGCCTATGAGCAGGGAGGAAGTTATCGTCAATGAAGACCAAGGGCTGCCGTTCAGCATGCCTATGAGCAGGGAGGAAGTTATCGTCAATGAAGACCAAGGGCTGCCGTTCAGCATGCCTACGAGCAGGGAGGAAGTTATCATCAATGAAGACCACGGGCTGCCGTTCAGCATGCCTATGAGCAGGGAGGAAGTTATCAACAATGAAGACCAAGGCTGCCGTTCAGCATGCCTATGAGCAGGGAGGAAGTTATCGTCAATGAAGACCAAGGCTGCCATTCAGCATGCCTATGAGCAGGGAGGAAGTTATCGTCAATGAAGACCAAGGGCAGCCGTTCAGCATGCCTATGAGCAGGGAGGAAGTTATCATCAATGAAGACCAATGCTGCCGTTCAGCATGCCTATGAGCAGGGAGGAAGTTATCGTCAATGAAGACCAAGGGCTGCCGTTCAGCATGCCTATGAGCAGGGAGGAAGTTATCGTCAATGAAGACCACGGCTGCCGTTCAGCATGCCTATGAGCAGGGAGGAAGTTATCGTCAGAGGGCTTTGCTCAACACAGATTTGGGAGTAAAGCAAAGGGGAGGAGGAATCTGTGTGTTTTAGTAGTAATACAGTACACTTTTAAAAAGGGGAGGAGGAATCTGTGTGTTTTAGTAGTAATACAGTTCACTTTTAAAAAGGGGAGGAGGAATCTGTGTGTTTTAGTAGTAATACAGTACACTTTTAAAAAGGGGAGGAGGAATCTGTGTGTTTTAGTAGTAATACAGTTCACTTTTAAAAAGGGGAGGAGGAATCTGTGTGTTTTAGTAGTAATACAGTTCACTTTTAAAAATGGGAGGAGGAATCTGTGTGTTTTAGTAGTAATACAGTTCACTTTTAAAAAGAAGCACTTCAAGATGAACGTGGGAGCCTTAGAGCGAGGAGGGGTGTGAATAGATGAGTGAATAAGGGGGTGAATGGGGGGTAAATGGGGGGGTGAAAGGGGAATAAATGGGGGGGTGAATGGGGGGGTGAACAGGTGGGTTAATAGAGGAGGAATGGGGGTGAATAGGGGATAAATGGGGGATAAATGGGGGGGTGAACAGGTGGGTTAATAGAGGAGGAATGGGGGTGAATATGGGAGGGTGAATGGGGGGTGAATTGGTGGGACAATAGGGGGTGAATAGGGGGATGAATAGGTGTGAATGGTAGGTGAATAGGGGATAAATCGAGGGGTGAATAGAGGATACATGGGGGGATGAATAAGGGGTGAATGGGGGGTTTAATATGGGAGAATGGGGGGGTGAATAGGGTGGGGGGAATAGAGGATACATGGGGGGGTGAATAATTTGTGAATGGGGGGGTTAATATGGGTGAATAGGGTGGTTGAATGGGTGGGAATGCGGGGGGTGAATGGGGGGGTTAATATGGGTGAATGGGTGGGAATGGGGGGGTGAATGGGGTTCATAGGGTGGGTGAATGGGGGTGTGCGGTGTGTGCGGAGTGTACTCTAGCTATATGCTACCTTGATAATCTAGATCAACTGTAATTTAACCCCTCTCTGTGTCAGATGCAGGAATCATACGGCATTCAAAAAGCATTCTTAATCACTTTACACAACAACAACTATAACGAATAAGGTTTTAGGAATGCTTCATTAAACCCTTACGTGTTGTATTTGTTTCAAATATGACTGAAGACCGATGCAGTTATTTGTTTCAGTGTTGCTGGGTAAAGAAAGATGGTGGACTGAGAGGAGGGAGTCACCCCACCATGCCTCACATCTAAGGTTAATTAACATAAACACATTGAACATCTCTTGGCTTCTAAACATAGCCAACCAGCCACTGATGCAGACCTTTGGAACCTCTACATTTTAAAAAGTAGTAATAAACCAATGTATTATAGCCTACACCATAACATTAAATCCATTATTTATTTTAGACAGGTCTAAAGAAACATTATATGAAGAAAATGTAGTCTATTTCATTAGAATAGAACAGCTTCGTCTGAGTTGTCCTTATGTCAGGTCCCGATCTGGCTATGCCATATGGCTGTGGGCTACACTAGTTCATTTAGCAGACAAGATTTGCTTAGAATTCCGTGGCATTATTTTATAGTATGAATACTACAATTGAACATCGCTGAATAAAATAGGACACTTTCTACAAACTATTTGAAGAAGTGCGTACGTGAAACAGGTCCTCCTGTATGCTTCATTTAGAACTATGTATGCAACTTTAGTTGTTTATTCAAACATTGGGCTATATGTTTTGATTTTTTAATACATTCTAAGGCTGCATGATGTGGCTAGTTTGATGAAAATCGCATGATAGGCATGAGCTCTACTTAGTTTTTTTTTGCGAAGGCTGCACACTCTTCATCAGTCTCTCATTCACAATTTGACAAGCACTTGATAACGCCCCAGAATATCCCGGGGGCATCCCATTTGTGTGGCCTTAACGCCCCCTAGAAAAAAATACATGTATTTTGTGGCCAGTGTCCGTTGTGCCTTTGAGCTGAATATAATAATTATAATTCCTTGCTCCCGTCTGCATGCTCAGAAGTACCTCTCACTCACATGGCTCTCTCAGATATCTCAGTTCTTATTAGCCAATGCCTGTCATGTGTTCGGGTCCTTCTCACAGGCTACAAGTGAAGACAGACGCATCAGGGCGTGCGTCCTTATCGAATTCCCGAGGCACATATGGAAGATGTTGGAAGAACTGTCCGTATTTGCACTAGCCTATGTTAATGTTAATCTACTCTTCCCCCATAGTAGAAAAGTTGACCTATTCTATTCAAAACATAGTCTGGGACAGTTGTGGGACAGTGATAGATCCCGAATTAATACAACCACTATTATCAAGAAACCTTTCAAAATCAATGAGGCTGATGCAACAGATCACAACTCTTAGCTTAACATTTTGATCAACTATTAGGCTATTTATTCACATTATAAGCGCTGCAATGCACACACGTACATGTCGTCTATGCACTTACATAGTGAATGGAGGTCGCTTTTCCTAATGTTCATTTTAATGCCAGCCAGGTAGCCTATTACTCTTGTTGTAAAGAGAAGCAATGTGCTTAATAAAAGGAAAGTAGATACATAAATATAGTAGGCCTAGCCTACAGAAAGCTGATGGGATCCTCCTCTTTTTAATAGAGGCCATCACTCTGATCTTTCTCGCAATCATTTCATCGCCTATAGAAATGTTGCGCAACATGAGCTCATGGGCTCTCGTGAAGTGTTTGATTACATTTTCAAAAACATTTGCATTGATGTCAGAGTGATTAGAGGGACAATAGAGTGCTGCGTACCACTGCTAATGACCATCAGCAGCATAAGAGCTTGGAGAAGCCTTGTTACCGTGACTAAATGGTCACGTTGGAATTGATTGTGGTCATGGCTCATGACCGCCGGTGTGGTGGTAATGTGGTCACGGTAACAAGCTTAGTCACATCACATAATTCATAGCACCGCTCACTAACTAGTCGCTATATAACAGTATGATAAATGTTCTTGAGCACCTGAGACATTGAGAACGCTGAGTACCTAACTACTTCCTCACTACAGTAAACATTGAGAATGTTGAGTAACTAACTACTACCTCACTACAGTAAAAATTGAGAACGTTGAGTAACTAACTACTACCTCCCACAGTAAAACAGCTCTGAAGAGCTTGATGCAGTGGAAGAACATGACCCACAGGTCAATATTGTGGTTGTCAGGAAGGGTTTATAATACATTTTCACCAACCACAGTAAGATAACTATGTGAGTGAGTCACTGGTAGAGAAAGACACAGTATTGTCAGGGTCAGTGCTCTGCTTCCACACAACACAGCCTCATGGAAACTGGGGGATACCATGTTCTGTTTAATGCATTATTTCATGCCAGTACACTCTTCCACTTCGCTGGTTTTCACCAAAAAAGTATTGAATTCAGAGAATATATTGATGTGGCGTAATGGTGCATCATATAGTGCTAGGTTTATTCATTACATTAGTAGGAACATTTAATTGAGACATTTTTTACATTCAGCATCACTCCGTCAAGGGAAATATATAATATATCTCTCTGATATATTATATACATATAATACATTATATACATACAGTGGGGCAAAACAGTATTTAGTCAGCCACCAATTGTGCAAGTTCTCCCACTTAAAAATATGAGAGAGGCCTGTAATTTTCATCATAGGTACACTTCAACTATGACAGACAAAATGAGAGAAGAAAAATGCAGAAAATCACATTGTAGGATTTTTTATGACTTTATTTGCAAATTATGGTGTAATATTTACATTAATTCAGTGTAGTGTGTTTCCACAGGGTATAGGGTGTTTCTACAGGGTGTAGGGTGTTTCTACAGGATGTAGTGTGTTTCTACAGGGTGTAGGGTGTTTCTACAGGGTGTAGTGTGTTTCTACAGGGTGTAGGGTGTTTCTACAGGGTGTAGGGTGTTTCTACAGGGTGTAGGGTGTTTCTACAGGGTGTAGGTTCTACAGGGTGTAGGGTGTTTCTACAGGGTGTAGTGTGTAGGGTGTTTCTACAGGGTGTATGTAGGGTGTTTCTACAGGGTGTAGGGTGTTTCTACAGGGTGTAGGGTGTTTCTACAGGGTGTAGTGTGTTTCTACAGGGTGTAGGGTGTTTCTACAGGGTGTAGTGTGTAGGGTGTTTCTACAGGGTGTATGTAGGGTGTTTCTACAGGGTGTAGGGTGTTTCTACAGGGTGTAGTGTGTAGGGTGTTTCTACAGGGTGTATGTAGGGTGTTTCTACAGGGTGTAGGGTGTTTCTACAGGGTGTAGTGTGTAGGGTGTTTCTACAGGGTGTATGTAGGGTGTTTCTACAGGGTGTAGGGTGTTTCTACAGGGTGTAGGGTGTTTCTACAGGGTGTAGTGTGTAGGGTGTTTCTACAGGGTGTATGTAGGGTGTTTCTACAGGGTGTAGGGTGTTTCTACAGGGTGTAGTGTGTTTCTACAGGGTGTATGTAGGGTGTTTCTACAGGGTGTAGGGTGTAGGGTGTTTCTACAGGGTGTATGTAGGGTGTTTCTACAGGGTGTAGTGTGTAGGGTGTTTCTACAGGGTGTATGTAGGGTGTTTCTACAGGGTGTAGTGTGTAGTGTGTTTCTACAGGGTGTAGGGTGTTTCTACAGGGTGTAGTGTGTTTCTACAGGGTGTATGTAGGGTGTTTCTACAGGGTGTAGGGTGTTTCTACAGGGTGTAGGGTCGAGTAGGGAAAAGTGTATAGGGTTGAATACCTGCAAAGTGATGTACTTCTCCAGTGGGCTCTCCACTCTAGACATGTTCTCCTGTGGGGGGTCTTCACCACTCAGCAACAGCTTGCCTTTGAAGTTATGCACCACACACACCACCTAGAACACACAGTAGGGAGAGACGGGAGTTAAACACCACACCACCTAGAACACACAGTAGGGAGAGACAGGAGTTAAACACCACACCACCTAGAACACACAGTAGGGAGAGACAGGAGTTAAACACCACACCACCTAGAACACACAGTAGGGAGAGACAGGAGTTAAACACCACACCACCTAGAACACACAGTAGGGAGAGACAGGAGTTAAACACCACACCACCTAGAACACACAGTAGGGAGAGACAGGAGTTAAACACCACACCACCTAGAACACACAGTAGGGAGAGACAGGAGTTAAACACCACACCACCTAGAACACACAGTAGGGAGAGACAGGAGATATACACCACCTAGAACACACAGTAGGGAGAGACAGGAGTTAAACACCACACCACCTAGAACACACAGTAGGGAGAGACAGGAGTTAAACACCATCTAGAACACACAGTAGGGAGAGACAGGAGTTAAACACCATCTAGAACACACAGTAGGGAGAGACAGGAGAAAAACACCACACCATCTAGAACACACAGTAGGGAGAGACAGGAGATAAACACCACCTAGAACACACAGCAGAGAGAGACAGGAGATATACACCACCTAGAACACACAGCGGAGAGAAAGAGGAGTTAAACACCACACCATCTAGAACACACAGCAGAGAGAGAGAGGAGTTAAACACCACACCATCTAGAACACACAGCAGAGAGAGACATGAGATATACACCATCTAGAACACACAGCAGAGAGAGACAGGAGATATACACCATCTAGAACACACAGCAGAGAGACAGGAGTAATACACCAATTTACAACAACAAATATGAAGGCTTTTTCTGACCACCGTACGACCAGCTGGTAATAATTGTGACCTCTATCTGACCAGCTGGTAATAATTGTGCCCTCTATCTGACCAGCTGGTCGTAATTGTGCCCTCTATCTGACCAGATGGTAATAATTGTGACCTCTATCTGACCAGCTGGTAATAATTGTGCCCTCTATCTGACCAGCTGGTCGTAATTGTGCCCTCTATCTGACCAGCTGGAAATAATTGTGCCCTCTATCTGACCAGCTGGTCGTAATTGTGCCCTCTATCTGACCAGCTGGAAATAATTGTGCCCTCTATCTGACCAGTTGGTAATAATTGTACCCTCTATCTGACCAGTTGGTAATAATTGTACCCTCTATCTGACCAGCTGGTAATAATTGTACCCTCTATCTGACCAGCTGGTCATAATTGTGCCCTCTATCTGACCAGTTGGTCATAATTGTGCCCTCTATCTGACCAGTTGGTAATAATTGTACCCTCTATCTGACCAGTTGGTCATAATTGTGCCCTCTATCTGACCAACTGGTAATAATTGTGCCCTCTATCTGACCAGCTGGTAATAATTGTGCCCTCTATCTGACCAGTTGGTCATAATTGTGCCCTCTATCTGACCAGTTGGTCATAATTGTGCCCTCTATCTGACCAGCTGGTCATAATTGTGACCTCTATCTGACCAGTTGGTCATAATTGTGCCCTCTATCTGACCAGTTGGTCATAATTGTGACAATTATATTATGTCCTATATTACTTAGCCTACTGGTCATAGTTAAGACCTCATCCTAACCTGGTAATGACCAGCTGAATACAGCGTATTACCTACAGACAATAGCAGTTGGATACAGAAAACATTGTTCGTGGCATTTCTATCTGTTTCCATAGCAACTTTTAAAGTTTAAATCTGCAAAATACGTCTTACATTTAAAATAGATCAAGCAATGACACAAACATATCTACATCACACTTTTTTTGCATATCTGATTATACAGTAATTATACCATAATTCACCCACAGACACAGAAAGACTGGGACACAGAACAAATACAGGCAGATTTATTTTATTTGATTAATGATTAAAAAGAGTCGTGGGAGGGGTCAGATCCTCATCAAGGACCTCTGAACACAGAGGGGGCGATCCCGGAGCGTAGTGGCCATCTTGAAGAGTGGGAGGGGTCAGATCCTCATCAAGGACCTCTGAACACAGAGGGGGCGATCCCGGAGCGTAGTGGCCATCTTGAAGAGTGGGAGGGGTCAGATCCTCATCAAGGACCTCTGAACACAGAGGGGGCGATCCCGGAGCGTAGTGGCCATCTTGAAGAGTGGGAGGGGTCAGATCCTCATCAAGGACCTCTGAACACAGAGGGGGCGATCCCGGAGCGTAGTGGCCATCTTGAAGAGTGGGAGGGGTCAGATCCTCATCAAGGACCTCTGAACACAGAGGGGGCGATCCCGGAGCGTAGTGGCCATCTTGAAGAGTGGGAGGGGTCAGATCCTCATCAAGGACCTCTGAACACAGAGGGGGCGATCCCGGAGCGTAGTGGCCATCTTGAAGAGTGGGAGGGGTCAGATCCTCATCAAGGACCTCTGAACACAGAGGGGGCGATCCCGGAGCGTAGTGGCCATCTTGAAGAGTGGGAGGGGTCAGATCCTCATCAAGGACCTCTGAACACAGAGGGGGCGATCCCGGAGCGTAGTGGCCATCTTGAAGAGTGGGAGGGGTCAGATCCTCATCAAGGACCTCTGAACACAGAGGGGGCGATCCCGGAGCGTAGTGGCCATCTTGAAGAGTGGGAGGGGTCAGATCTTCATCAAGGACCTCTGAACACAGAGGGGGCGATCCCGGAGCGTAGTGGCCATCTTGAAGAGTGGGAGGGGTCAGATCCTCATCAAGGACCTCTGAACACAGAGGGGGCGATCCCGGAGCGTAGTGGCCATCTTGAAGAGTGGGAGGGGTCAGATCCTCATCAAGGACCTCTGAACACAGAGGGGGCGATCCCGGAGCGTAGTGGCCATCTTGAAGAGTGGGAGGGGTCAGATCTGCAATGAAGAGAATCAGCAAATTACAACTTTATCAATTAGAGATTTTAAAAGATAACTGGTACAGGACATTCCTGAAGAAACTTTGTGGACACCGTGGTTGTCAGGGGCATATTTTAGGACTTTCCAGAGGGCCCGCAACACATCCATCTCCTGAGTTTCCTGGCTTTTCATGACACTTACTGTAAGAATAAAAAGATAAGAAAATAAATGAATGATTGGCATAATGTGGACGTGCAGGACACGACTGAACAGTAACACACAGTATCTTCAGTCAGAATCTAAAAGGTTTCTTCGGCTGTCCCCATAGGAGAACCCTTTTTGGTTCCAGGTAGAACACTTTTAGGTTCCAGGTAGAACACTTTTTGGTTCCAGGGAGAACACTTTTTGGTTCCAGGTAGAACCCTTTTTGGTTCCAGGTAGAACACTTTTTGGTTCCAGGGAGAACCCTTTTTGGTTCCAGAGAGAACCCTTTTTGGTTCCAGGTAGAACACTTTTTGGTTCCAGGTAGAACACTTTTAGGTTCCAGGTAGAACACTTTTTGGTTCCAGGGAGAACACTTTTTGGTTCCAGGTAGAACCCTTTTTGGTTCCAGGTAGAACACTTTTTGGTTCCAGGGAGAACCCTTTTTGATTCCAGAGAGAACCCTTTTTGGTTCCAGGTAGAACACTTTTTGGTTCCAGGGAGAACACTTTTTGGTTCCAGGGAGAACCCTTTTTGGTTCCAGGGAGAACCCTTTTTGGTTCCAGGGAGAACACTTTTAGGTTCCAAATACACTGAGTATACTAAACACCTGCTCTTTCCATGACATAGACTGACCAGGTGAATCCAGGTGAAAGCTATGATCTCTTATTGATGTCACTTGTTAAATCCACTTCAATCAGTGTAGATGAAAGGGAGGAGACAGGTTAAAGAAGGATTTTTAAGCCTTGAGACATGTATTGTGTATGTGCCATTCAGAGGGTGAATGGGCAGGACAAAGGATTGAAGTGCCTTTGAATGGGGTATGGTAGTAGGTGCCAGGCGCACCGGTTTGTGTCAAGAACTGCAGCGCTGCTGAGTTTTTCACACTCAACAGTTTCCTGTGTGTATCAAGAATGGTCCACCACCCAAAGGACATCCAGGCAACTTGGCAAAACTGTGGGACGCATTGGGGTCAACATGGGCCAGCATCCCTGTAGAACTCTTTCGATAGCTTGTAGGAACCATGCCCCGACAAATTCAGGCTATTCACAGGGCAAAAAGGGGGTGCAACTCAATATTGGGATTGTGTTAATATTTGGTATACTCAGTGTAGATCCCTCTGTGGAAAGGGTTCTACATGAAAAACAAACAAAAAATTCAAATGGTTATCCTATGGGTACAGCCGATAAACGCTTTTAGGTTCTAGATAGCAGGCGTTTAAGATAAGGCAGTCATGGGCAGCTGAATAGCATGTCTCCTGGGGAATCCAGTCTCAGTGAGACCTGATGCAGAGAAAAAACGTGCCATGATCATCAGCATAGCTAGTACACACCTAGCACTGACCAACCTAGCTCCTACCAACCTAGCTCTTACCAAACTATCTCTTACAATCCTAGCTCTTAGCAACCTAGCTCTTAGCAACCTAGCTCTTACCAACCTAGCTCTTACCAAACTATCTCTTACAAACTTAGCTGTTACCAACCTATATTTTACCAACCTAGCTCTTATCAACCTAGCTCTTATCAACCTAGCTCTTACCAACCTAGCTCTTACAAACCTAGCTCTTACAAACCTAGCTCCTACCAACCTAGCTCTTACCAACCTAGCTCTTACCAACCTAGCTCATACCAACCTAGCTCTTACCAAACTATCTCTTACAAACCTAGCACTGACCAACCTAGCTCCTACCAACCTATCTCTTACCAACCTATCTCTTACCAACCTAGCTCTTATCAACCTAGCTCTTATCAACCTAGCTCTTACCAACCTAGCTCTTACAAACCTAGCTCTTACGAACCTAGCTCCTACCAACCTAGCTCTTACCAACCTATCTCTTATCAACCTATCTCTTACCAACCTATCTCTTACCAACCTATCTCTTACCAACCTAGCTCTTATCAACCTAGCTCTTACCAACCTAGCTCTTACCAACCTAGCTCTTACCAACCTAGCTCTTACAAACCTAGCTCTTACAAACCTAGCTCCTACCAACCTAGCTCTTACCAACCTAGCTCTTACCAACCTAGCTCCTATTAAAGATCAGTATCAAACAGAATAAAATGCAACATTTGTCAATGACTATGGATTTAAAGAGGGGTGGGTCTACTGTCTCCTTCACCTGGGATGTGGCAGAATAGGTCACTGGTAACTGAGTGTGTGGCCAAGCACTGATGTAGAGGCCATGCATCAGGTCATTGACATGTGTAAGGAACTGTAAAGACAGAGACATATCATGATTAACCATTACCTAAGGTCTTCACTAAGTTAGACTTAGCCCAGCAAGTACATTAACTACAGTATGTTGCCACCCATCAATCTGGCAGTCAGAGGAGAGCGAGAGAGCGAGAGAGAGAGAGAGAGAGCGAGAGAGCGAGAGAGCGCGAGAGAGAGAGAGAGAGGGAGAGAGAGAGAGAGAGAGAGCGAGAGAGCGAGAGAGCGAGAGAGCGAGAGAGAGAGAGAGAGAGAGAGAGAGAGAGAGAGAGGTAAAAACAGGTATTTTTCCATTTCTTATTCAGCAGGCTGGATAACTTCTGCCCTTTGTAGTTTCTCCTTCCTTCCATCCAAGATAGAAGATTCCTGGAAGAAAAGAGAATCAAGAATTGAAAAGGGTAGATAAGAGTTGTAACATTAGAATGAGTATTGAGGGGGAGTATGGATAGGCAAAATGTATTGTATTGTCAAAAATACACAAAAATATAAGGATCACTGATGATTCAAGAAAGACTTTACATCCATATTGTTGGGCGCAAGTTTTTTTTTTTAAATGTAGGCTAGTTTACAATGTCTCACACACACGGTTTCCTGTATTCACTAATCTCTCTCTCTCTTTCATTAACTAAACAGATATCAAAATGTCAAAAAATTTGCTAGCTAGCTACAACAGGTACAAATGTAACTTTACCATGTCCGTGGAGGATTATAGGGCTAAACTTCACTCCAAGGTGTAGGAAATGTATGATGAATTTCACCAACGACGTTGAACCCAGAACAGGATTTGTGGAGTCTAGCCATGACTGTCTAGCCATGACTACATCGATTTGCCCAAAGGTCAATTCTTCAGAAAATGTAAATTATGAAACGCCCACGTTGTACCTATGTTTGTTCTCTGTAGTGCCTTTTTTGTTTGCTGAAATCGATACTTTTTCAATAAATGTTAATCAAATACAACCACAGATTGTTTTCTCATTGCTGTTGCTCTATTTGATTAACTTTTATAGAAAAAGCACACACGTACATTACCTTGGAACCCCGGGCTACAGGGCAAGACGGATAACCACGGTCCAGCACTCCCAAAAAGCTAGGGCTGTTACAGTATTGTATGTTACTTAGTTATTGCAACATAGAGGACCGTAGGCTGTGACACAGTGATGTCATAATGGTGTAGTGGAGGACGGTAGACTGTGACACAGTGATGTCATAATGGGGTAGTGGAGGACGGTAGACTGTGACACAGTGATGTCATAATGGAGTAGTGGAGGACGGTAGACTGTGACACAGTGATGTCATAGTGGTGTAGTGGAGGACGGTAGACTGTGACACAGTGATGTCATAGTGGTGTAGTGGAGGACGGTAGACTGTGACACAGTGAGGTCATAATGGAGTAGTGGAGGACGGTAGACTGTGACACAGTGATGTCATAGTGGTGTAGTGGAGGACGGTAGACTGTGACACAGTGATGTCATTGTGGTGTAGTCGAGGACGGTAAACTGTGACACAGTGATGTCATAATGGTGTAGTGGAGGACGGTAGACTGTGACACAGTGATGTCATAATGGTGTAGTGGAGGACGGTAGACTGTGACACAGTGATGTCATAGTGGTGTAGTGGAGGACGGTAGACTGTGACACAGTGATGTCATAATGATGTAGTGGAGGACGGTAGACTGTGACACAGTGATGTCATAATGGTGTAGTGGAGGACGGTAGACTGTGACACAGTGATGTCATAATGGTGTAGTGGAGGACAGTAGACATTTGACACTGTGATGTCATAGTGGTGTAGTGCAGTGGTTCCTCTTGACCTTCTTGTTTAGACACATGTGCTTAAGGAAGACTCTAATTAGGTGACTTACTTCCAGACACTAAATCCACATTTCCACTGACACTTAAAATTACGGCCAAATTCGAGCAGACTACGATGGAATTCTCAAATTCAATCTGGGTCGAGGGAAACCCGTACCAGCGCAGACCAGTTTCACAACTGGTGTCAGCTCAATTAGAATTCGGGCTTGTGACACCGTTACTATGCAACCACCAAGCTGATTACTGCTGAATGCTGACACATCATTTAGCTAGCTCACCTGGGCTTGTTGTTGTTAGCTACAACATTGCCAAGCACTACTGCAGTAGTCAGATATGACACAAATGCCCACCATAGCTAGATCCTGATGTTAAAATAGCAAATCAGAGTTGAAATAAGCTAGCTAGCTACGTCATATCAAACCCGTCGTCTGCTTTGCTTGGTTAGCTAGCTAGCTAATAGCCAACGCCATGGAAAGTAAAGTGGGAATCTAGTTAGCTAGCCTGTTATGCTAGTGACAATGCAAACCATTTAGCTAGTTATTAACTAAAGTCAGCAAGCTAAATACATGGCTCTAAATTTGGCTGGTACTGGCAGGAGTATGGGGTAACGTTAGTTACAGCATGGTGAGGGTACATTCTTCAACATCTTTTAGCAACATTAGTGAAGCCAGCTGCAGTCACATAATGGCTACCTCAGAAACATAACATCATTTCACATTTCTGGAGGCAGTGGAAGTTCTATTTGAGCTAGCCCACCAAGGACAGCCCAACCTGAGTTGACTTCTAAGTGCCAAATGGAAACAGGGCTTAAGTAAAACCTTATTTAACCGAACTGTGTATAACCTAACCTTATACACTGAGTGTACAAAGCATTATAAGGACACCTGCTCTTTCCATGACAGACTGACCAGGTGAATGTTATGATCGCTTAGTGATGTCACGTGTTAAATCGATGATGAAAGGGAGGAGACAGGTTAAAGAAGGATTTTTAAGCCTTGAGACAATTGAGACATGGATTGTGTATGTGTGCCATTCAGACAGAGGGTGAATGGGAAAGACACCACATTCAAAGTGCCTTTGAATGGGGTCTGGTACTAGGTGCCCGGCGCACCGGTTTGAGTGTGTCAAGAACTGCAGCGCTGCTGTTTTCTTTTAATACTCAACAGTTTCCCAACCTGACACTGTGGGAAGCATTGGAGTCAACATTGGAAAGCATCCCTGTATAATGCTTTCGACACCTTGCAGAGTCCCATGCCCTGATGAATTGAGGCTGTTCTGACACCTTGTAGAGTCCATGCCCTGATGAATTGAGTCTGTTCTGACACCTTGTAGAGTCCATGCCCTGATGAATTGAGGCTGTTCTGACACCTTGTAGAGTCCATGCCCTGATGAATTGAGTCTGTTCTGACACCTTGTAGAGTCCATGCCCTGATGAATTGAGTCTGTTCTGACACCTTGTAGAGTCCATGCCCTGATGAATTGAGGCTGTTCTGACACCTTGTAGAGTCCATGCCCTGATGAATTGAGTCTGTTCTGACACCTTGTAGAGTCCATGCCCTGATGACTTGAGGCTGTTCTGACACCTTGTAGAGTCCATGCCCTGATGACTTGAGGCTGTTCTGACACCTTGTAGAGTCCATGCCCTGATGAATTGAGGCTGTTCTGACACCTTGTAGAGTCCATGCCCTGATGAATTGAGGCTGTTCTGACACCTTGTAGAGTCCCCATGCCCTGATGAATTGAGGCTGTTCTGACACCTTGTAGAGTCCATGCCCTGATGAATTGAGTCTGTTCTGAGGATAAAAGGGCGTGCAACTCAATATTAGGAAGGTGTTCCTAATGTTTTGTACACTCAGTGTATAAGCTTGCCTGCCCTAGATTCTCTGGCATCAGACATAGAAAGTACTATAGTCCTTCAAATCATCAATCAAATCATCAATCAATTCATCAATCAAATCATCAATCAATTCATCAATCAATTCATCAATCAAATCATCAATCAAATCATCAATCAAATCATCAATCAATTCATCAATCAATTCATCAATCAATTAATCAATCAATTCATCAATCAATTCATCAATCAATTCATCAATCAATTAATCAATCAATTCATCAATCAATTCATCAATCAATTCATCAATCAAATCATCAATCAAATCATCAATCAATTCATCAATCAAATCATCAATCAAATCATCAATCAAATCATCAATCAATTCATCAATCAATTCATCAATCAATTAATCAATCAATTCATCAATCAATTCATCAATCAATTAATCAATCAATTCATCAATCAATTCATCAATCAATTCATCAATCAATTCATCAATCAAATCATTAATCAAATCATCAATCAATTCATCAATCAAATCATCAATCAATTCATCAATCAAATCATCAATCAAATCATCAATCAATTAATCAATCAAATCATCAATCAAATCATCAATCAAATCATCAATCAATTAATCAATCAAATCATCAATCAAATCATCAATCAATTAATCAATCAAATCATCAATCAAATCATCAATCAAATCATCAATCAAATCATCAATCAATTCATCAATCAAATCATCAATCAATTCATCAATCAACGTGAATCACAGACAACTTGTTAAAGTAACATCTGATGCTCAATCACATGCTTGAGCTCCAACCTTGGAACGAACGGGTTCGTAGTAGCATCATGGCACATTAATCGACCAGAGTTTAATCGATCTAAACTTCTTTCACTTCAATGCAATACCGAGAGGCGTCAATGACGCTCTATATCAGGGTTCTCCAATAGGAGGCCCATCATGTTCCAGTTATTACTATAATCTTGTCATCCGATTTAAAGTGCCACCGGCCATGTTTTTAGCTCGCACAAAGTTAGAATCCATTAGAATCCTCTTTGAAAGGTGGTTCATTTCAGCAGTGAGCAGTAACCACTAATAGCACTCAACAGTTTGGTGGGTTCAGCTTTAATGGTGCTGTGTCTCTTTAGAGTGAACATCCTACTCTCCTAGCCTAGCCCAGCCCACTACCCTATTCATCTCAGCTTCCATGTGCTAGAGAGAGAAGAGGAGAGAGAAAAGAGAAAGAGAGAAGAGAGAAAAGAGGAGAGAGAAAGAAAGAAGAGGAGAGAGAGAGAAGAGAAGGGAGAGACAGAAAAGAGGAGCGAGTGACAGAGGAGAGAGAGAGAGACAGGATAGAGAGAGAGACAGAGAGAGAGGGGATAGAGAGAGAGAGAGAGAGAGAGAGAGAGAGAGAGAGAGAGATAGAGAGAGAGAGAGAATAGAGTGTGTGAGGAGAGAGACAGAGAGAGAGAGAGAGAGAAAGAGAATAGAGAGAGACAGAGGCGAGAAAGACAGAGGATCTTGGATCTTATAGAGTTCAACTGAGGGGGAATGGGGTGGCTGCATCAACATTTGGTTTATCCCGTTCTGTGTACAGTACAGATGTGGACAGGTCGATGGCTGGTTCAGACATCTGGGACCATCCAGCCTCATGAACATCCATTGGACTACAAAGCCAGAACCACACCCCTGGCCCAGTCACCTCCAGAGTGGGACAGGAGCACTAGGATGAAGAGTTACGATGTTAAGTGACAGTAGAAGTTTCCCCTTTATACGACAATGGTGTGCCTAAAGCTACAATATGGGTGGTCTGCTGTGGAGCTGATGAAGGGAGATGGACCTGGAGGAGTGAAGGCTGTGTGGGGCAGGAGGGTAGGATGATGTCAGACAGGTACTTGGGTCCAGAGTTGTGGATAGCTTGGTAGGTAGGATGATGTCAGACAGGTACTTGGGTCCAGAGTTGTGGATAGCTTGGTAGGTAGAATGAGGACAGACAGGTACTTGGGTCCAGAGTTGTGGATAGCTTGGTAGGTAGGATGAGGTCAGATAGGTCCAGAGTTGTGGATAGCTTGATAGGTGGGAACCAGGATTTTAAAGTCAATGTGTGAGCATATGGGGAGCCAATGGAGGTTGAACAGCACTGGAGGTATGTGCTCACAGGGGGAGGTGTAGTTGAGGACAAGTGCAGCACAGTTCGGGACATATTGTAGCCTTCTTGTCCCAACTAACAAGGCATTACAATAGTCCAGACGGCATGGTATAAAGTCGCACAGCTGCAGGCTGTGACAGCATAGGTCGTAACCTGGCAATGTTCCATAGATGGACAAATACAACTTGATCACACTTTTGATGTGGGCCTCAAACGAGAGTTGACTGTCAAATATCCTACCCATGTTGAGAACCTACCTGGAGGGGAAGACCTTGACACCATCAGTATTGAGTCTGTAGCTGCTGAACCTCCCTGAAGGGGAAGACCTTGACACCATCAGTATTGAGTCTGTAGCTGCTGAACCTCCCTGAAGGGGAAGACCTTGACACCATCAGTATTGAGTCTGTAGCTGCTGAACCTCCCTGAAGGGGAAGACCTTGACACCATCAGTATTGAGTCTGTAGCTGCTGAACCTCCCTGGAAGGGAAGGACCTTGACACCATCAGTATTGAGTCTGTAGCTGCTGAACCTCCCTGAAGGGGAAGACCTTGACACCATCAGTATTGAGTCTGTAGCTGCTGAACCTCCCTGGAAGGGAAGGACCTTGACACCATCAGTATTGAGTCTGTAGCTGCTGAACCTCCCTGAAGGGAAGGACCTTGACACCATCAGTATTGAGTCTGTAGCTGCTGAACCTCCCTGGAAGGGAAGGACCTTGACACCATCAGTATTGAGTCTGTAGCTGCTGAACCTCCCTGAAGGGGAAGACCTTGACACCATCAGTATTGAGTCTCTAGCTGCTGAACCTCCCTGGAAGGGAAGGACCTTGACACCATCAGTATTGAGTCTGTAGCTACTGAACCTCCCTGAAGGGGAAGACCTTGACACCATCAGTATTGAGTCTGTAGCTGCTGAACCTCCATGGAAGGGAAGGACCTTGACACCATCAGTATTGAGTCTGTAGCTGCTGAACCTCCCTGAAGGGGAAGACCTTGACACCATCAGTATTGAGTCTGTAGCTGCTGAACCTCCCTGAAGGGGAAGACCTTGACACCATCAGTATTGAGTCTGTAGCTGCTGAACCTCCCTGGAAGGGAAGGACCTTGACACCATCAGTATTGAGTCTGTAGCTGCTGAACCTCCCTGAAGGGGAAGACCTTGACACCATCAGTATTGAGTCTGTAGCTGCTGAACCTCCCTGGAAGGGAAGGACCTTGACACCATCAGTATTGAGTCTGTAGCTGCTGAACCTCCCTGGAAGGGAAGGACCTTGACACCATCAGTATTGAGTCTGTAGCTGCTGAACCTCCCTGAAGGGGACTTGCAACCTTCCGGTTACTAGTCCAACGCTCTAACCACTAGGCTACCCTGCCGCCTCTACGCTCTAACCACTAGGCTACCCTGCCGCCTCTACGCTCTAACCACTAGGCTACCCTGCCGCCCCTTGACACCATCAGAATTGAGTCTGTAGCTGCTGAACCTGCCTGGAAGGGAAGGACCTTGACACCATCAATATTAAGGCTGTCACTGCTGCTGTTGTTGCCAATCAGTGCGACCCGTGTCTTTTGCAGTTTAACTCCAGGAAACTGCATAGGATGTCCTGCAGGCAGCTGACCGGGAGTGCAGTCAGTGTCAGTGTTTGTGAATGACGCACAGCTGAGTGTCAATAGCATTTAAAGTTAAAGCTCAGTTCGTGTTTCCTCATTATGTTTCCCAGTGGCAGCATGTAGATACAAGACAATAGTGGCCCTAGGACCAAGTCTTGAGGGACCCCCCTGATGGACCACCACCAGGGAATAGGCTGCCATTTTAAAACACAACCCATAGCGATGCCGATCCAGGTTCTACAACAAAAGTGGTACGGTGTCCAAATTACGACAGCGTCAGAATCACAAGGAGTTGGTGAACGAGGCTGTCCAAAATATGCCCACCCGTACACTCTGAGGATTGTGATGCTGCTGCAGGACAGGTTCTTACCAGGAAAGTGGCGATGGCCACTCCTATGATGAATCCAGCGATGACGTCAGACCAGTGGTTCCGGTACTCAGCCACTCTGTTGAGTCCCGTGAGGAAAGCCAGATACATCAGACCCAGGGACAGCACAGGCTTGGCTAGCCGCGTTCCTTTGACTTCCACTGTACATGTGATGTAACTCTAGAAGACAATAATGAACATACGGTTATTTCCTCACATCTCAGTGGATCTCTTTTATAACAAGGGTTCATATTCACACAGTGACTCAGTGTATGAGTGATGATCTGGGATCAGCTTTCCCTTTAAAATCATAGTGAATAACATCCAGTAGTGGTTTGGTCTGTAATAGGCAGGGTATCCCCCCCAAACGACCTGCAGGGGTGTAAAGTACTTCAGTAAAAATACTTTAAAATACTACTTAAGTAGTTATTTGTGTTATCTGTACTTTACTATTTATATTTTGGTCAATTTTTACTTCACTACAGTCCGAAAGAAAATGATGTACTTTTTACTCCTTACATTTTCCCTGACACCCAAAAGTACAAAAGTACATTTTGAATGCTTAGCAGGACAGGAAAAGTGTATAATTCACCCACTTGTCAACAGAACATCCCTGATCATCCCTACTGCCTCTGATCTGTCAGACCCACTAAACACAAATGCTTTGTTTGTAAATGATGTCTGACTGTTGGAGTGTGGCCCTGGCTATCCATAATTTAAAAAAACAAGAACAGTGTTATGTCTGGTTTGCTTAAAATGAGACATTTTAAAATATTTAATATTTTGATACTTAAGTATATTTAAAAACCAAATACTTTTAGACTTTTACTCAAGTAGTATTGTACTGGGTGACTTTCACATTTACTTGAATCATTTTCTTTTAATATATCTTTACTTTTACTCAAGTATGAAAATGAAGTACTTTTTCCACCACTGACGAACTGGCATGTCAAGAAGGGACAAGCAACAACTGAAGTGACATCAAGCTAGACTGTTCTGAATCCGTTTTGGATTTTGGCCTCCGAAGCTGTGTACCGTATTTATAATCACGAAAGGGCAGCATGTTTTTTTTTTTTTAAATAGACGGTCGAGTGAAAGATTCATTAAAGTGTTTTTAATGAGCTGATTGTGTTATCATGACATGACGACACGCTGTCTAATTTTTGTTTCAGAGAACTGAGTTGAGGGTGATTCATTTGAGGGTGATTTGAGGGTGATTTGAGGGTGATTTGATTTGAGGGTGATTCATTCAAAACAAATGTTGAATATTACATTTCAAATCAAACCAATTTTTGAAAGAATCAAACACATAAAACCAGTAGGATATACAGTATGTATTGTGTGTAAACACGCAATGTTTTTATTTATTTGTTATTTTACCAGGTAAGTTGACTGAGAACACATTTTCATTTGTAGCAACAACCTGGGGAATAGATGAGCCAATTGTAAAGGGGGGATTATTAGGTGACCGTGATGGTTTGAGGGGCAGATTGGGAATTTAGCCAGGACACCAGGGTTAACACCCCTACTCTTACAATAAGTGCCATGGGATCTTTAATGACCGCAGAGAGTCAGGACACCCGTTTAACATCCCATCCGAAAGACAGCACCCTACACAGGGCAGTGTCACTGGGATATTTTTTTAGACCAGGGGAAAGAGTGCCTCCTACTGGCCCTCCAACACCACTTCCAGCAGCATCTGGTCTCCCATCCAGGGACTGACCAGGACCAACCCTGCTTAGCTTCAGAAGCAAGCCAACAGTGGTATGGGTGCAGGGTGGTATGCTACTGGCATAAATGTTTATCATCAATACGTTTGTCATGATCTGTTGTGATGTTGAATATATTAACCATGCCTGCGTCCAAAATGCACCTTATTTCCTGCAGAGTGCCCTGGTCAAAAGTAGTTTACTACCTATAATGCACTGGTCAAAGTAGTGCATTACCCAGAGTGCCCTGGTCAAAAGTAGTTTACTACCCATAATGCACTGGTCAAAGTAGTGCATTACCCAGAGTGCCCTGGTCAAAAGTAGTTTACTACCCATAATGCACTGGTCAAAGTAGTGCATTACCCATAGTGCCCTAGTCAAAAGTAGTTTACTACCCATAATGCACTGGTCAAAGTAGTGCATTACCCATAGTGCTCTAGTCAAAAGTAGTTTACTACCCATAATGCACTGGTCAAAGTAGTGCATTACCCATAGTGCTCTAGTCAAAAGTAGTTTACTACCCATAATGCACTGGTCAAAGTAGTGCATTACCCAGAGTGCCCTGGTCAAAAGTAGTTTACTACCCATAATGCACTGGTCAAAGTAGTGCATTACCCAGAGTGCCCTGGTCAAAAGTAGTTTACTACCCATAATGCACTGGTCAAAGTAGTGCATTACCCATAGTGCTCTAGTCAAAAGTAGTTTACTACCCATAATGCACTGGTCAAAGTAGTGCATTACCCAGAGTGCCCTAGTCAAAAGTAGTTTACTACCCATAATGCACTGGTCAAAGTAGTGCATTACCCATAGTGCTCTAGTCAAAAGTAGTTTACTACCTATAATGCACTGGTCAAAGTAGTGCATTACCCAGAGTGCCCTGGTCAAAAGTAGTTTACTACCTATAATGCACTGGTCAAAGTAGTGCATTACCCATAGTGCTCTAGTCAAAAGTAGTTTACTACCTATAATGCACTGGTCAAAGTGGTGCATTACCCATAGTGCTCTAGTCAAAAGTAGTTTACTACCCATAATGCACTGGTCAAAGTAGTGCATTACCCAGAGTGCCCTGGTCAAAATAAGTGCATTACTCAGCGTGCCCTGGTCAAAGTAGTGCATTACCCAGAGTGCCCTAGTCAAAAGTAGTTTACTACCCATAATGCACTGATCAAAGTAGTTTACTACCCATAGTGCCCTGGTCAAAAGTAGTTTACTACCCATAGTGCCCTGGTCAACAGAAGTGCATTACCCAGAGTGCCCTGGTCAAAATAAGTGTACTATATAGTGAATAAGGTTTCAGACAGCATCAGTCTGCTAACATTATTTTCCCTGTGATTAATACTGTCCTCTCACCCTGAAATCATTTAACTAGCAGGCTTTCTAGCGTGAGTAGGGTGAATCAGCAGAAATCCTCTTTATGTAAAGTACCAGGCTTAGTCTGCTATGAGTCAGTGGAGAATTTCCTTTTCATTGTTGCCATAAAACTTAATAATTAAACGTTGTGTCAAACAGCCGCCTGTCCCTTTTAATAGCTGGGCAACTGCACACATTTCAGGAAATAAACACCTTTTTCAAATAAACACCTGGTCTAAATGACATTATTTACGAGGTTACCATGAATTGCCATGACTTGTTTACAAGGTTTAATGTTTGATTTGTTACATTAAATAATTCAGTAATGACTCGGGGGAAAAAATTATGGCAATCATCCGTTTTCATCGCCAGTAAGAAACTGCTATCCATTAGTCGCTAACAACTGACAACTGCTAGTTAACTGCCCAGCAAATAAAACCGTCAACTCTGGGAGTACAAACCCAAAGAAATTGGTTGAACAGTGGCGAAAGTAAGAACTGCTAAAAATGCAGTGTTTTTATTTTTACCTTTATTTAACTAGGCAAGTCAGTTAAGAACAAATTCTTATTTTCAATGACGGCCTAGGACCAGTGGGTTAACTGCCTGTTCAGGGGCAGGACAACAGCTCAGGGGTTTGAACTTGCAACCTTTCAGTTACTCATCCAACGCTCTAACCACTAGCCTACCCTGCCGTCCCAGTTAAACAGGAGAATAATTATTAAGGCGAGGTGTGCTAAAGCAAATGAAATATGACACAAACCACATTTACATCAAACATTTTCATGAAGATGAATTGTCTGACGCAATGAAAATAAAAGAATAATAACTGGGATGATGGAAACATGAAATGTGGTTACAATTTCATAAATGCTGACAGAGAATTTGTTCGTTTGACATGGTGGGATCCGTTAGCGACTGTAAAATTAATTATGCGAGAAATTGGCGGTGAAAATGCCTTTTGATGCACAAATATTGATATAATTAACACAGTGGAGGCTGCTGAGGGGAAAACGGCTCACAGCACTGGAACGGCATCAAAACACAGAGAAATCATTTGTTTTAAAAGTATTTGATCCCAGTCCACTGATCCGACTACAGTCGGTACCACAAGCCCGTTCTCCCCAATTCATGTGTCATCAACGTCCTGTGAAAAGGAACATCATATGGAAGCAATAGCATGTAGTTTATTAGGCTACAGATCTGTTGTGTGGTCTTCCCACTACGACTCAGGAAAGCATGTAGTTTATTAGGCTACAGATCTGTTGTGTGGTCTTCCCACTACGACTCAGGAAAGCATGTAGTTTATTAGGCTACAGATCTGTTGTGTGGTCTTCCCACTACGACTCGGGACTCGCATGTAGTTTATTAGGCTACAGATCTGTTGTGTGGTCTTCCCACTACGACTCAGGAAAGCATGTAGTTTATTAGGCTACAGATCTGTTGTGTGGTCCTCCCACTACGACTCAGGAAAGCATGTCGTTTATTAGGCTACAGATCTGTTGTGTGGTCTTCCCACTACGACTCAGGAAAGCATGTAGTTTATTAGGCTACAGATCTGTTGTGTGGTCCTCCCACTACGACTCGGGACTCGCACGTAGTTTATTAGGCTACAGATCTGTTGTGTGGTCTTCCCAC